>NC_063439.1:1866746-1977587 GCF_020379485.1 Brassica napus | reverse complement strand
TTCAGTATATAAAGTATTTACCAAAAACTCAATATTTTGTAGGGGTTAGCCCATAGATTTTGAGAAAATTTCAAAAAATATGACAATATTGTTTTAATGCCTAGTTGCATCCTGCACTAACATATGATGATGTTCAAAGAGGTTTGGAGCCTTTGTGCTCTCCGTTTATCAAGAAAATAATAATTTTATAGTGGTTATTCCATCGATTTAGGGGGTATTATGAAGTTTTACTAAATTAATTGATAAAAACAATTGAACGATGCTCATTTACCATGAAAAAGTTTAGCATACATTAATACAAATGTAGAATATGGTAGAAATTTTAAAACAACACTAAAGATTATAGGCTTCAGTATATAAAGTATTTACCAAAAACTCAATATTTTTGTAGGGGTTAGCCCATAGATTTTGAGAAAATTTCAAAAAATATGACAATATTGTTTTAATGCCTAGTTGCATCCTGCACTAACATATGATGATGTTCAAAAAGGTTTGGAGCTTTGTTGTCTCCGTTTATCAAGAAAATAATAATTTTATAGTGGTTATTCCATCGATTTAGGGGGTATTATGAAGTTTTACTAAATTAATTGATAAAAACAATTGAACGATGCTCATTTACCATGAAAAAGAGTTTAGCATACATTAATACAAATGTAGAATATGGTAGAAATTTTAAAACAACACTAAAGATTATAGGCTTCAGTATATAAAGTATTTACCAAAAACTCAATATTTTTGTAGGGGTTAGCCCATAGATTTTGAGAAAATTTCAAAAAATATGACAATATTGTTTTAATGCCTAGTTGCATCCTGCACTAACATATGATGATGTTCAAAGAGGTTTGGAGCCTTTGTCGTCTCCGTTTATCAAGAAAATAATAATTTTATAGTGGTTATTCCATCGATTTAGGGAGTATTATGAAGTTTTACTAAATTATTTGATAAAAACAATTGAACGATGCTCATTTACCATGAAAAAGAGTTTAGCATACATTAATACAAATGTAGAATATGGTAGAAATTTTAAAACAACACTAAAGATTATAGGCTTCAGTATATAAAGTATTTACCAAAAACTCAATATTTTTGTAGGGGTTAGCCCATAGATTTTGAGAAAATTTCAAAAAATATGACAATATTGTTTTAATGCCTAGTTGCATCCTGCACTAACATATGATGATGTTCAAAGAGGTTTGGAGCCTTTGTGCTCTCCGTTTATCAAGAAAATAATAATTTATAGTGGTTATTCCATCGATTTAGGAGTATTATGAAGTTTTACTAAATTAATTGATAAAAACAATTGAACGATGCTCATTTACCATGAAAAAGAGTTTAGCATACATTAATACAAATGTAGAATATGGTAGAAATTTTAAAACAACACTAAAGATTATAGGCTTCAGTATATAAAGTATTTACCAAAAACTCAATATTTTTGTAGGGGTTAGCCCATAGATTTTGAGAAAATTTCAAAAAATATGACAATATTGTTTTAATGCCTAGTTGCATCCTGCACTAACATATGATGATGTTCAAAGAGGTTTGGAGCCTTTGTCGTCTCCGTTTATCAAGAAAATAATAATTTATAGTGGTTATTCCATCGATTTAGGGAGTATTATGAAGTTTTACTAAATTATTGATAAAAACAATTGAACGATGCTCATTTACCATGAAAAAGAGTTTAGCATACATTAATACAAATGTAGAATATGGTAGAAATTTTAAAACAACACTAAAGATTATAGGCTTCAGTATATAAAGTATTTACCAAAAACTCAATATTTTTGTAGGGGTTAGCCCATAGATTTTGAGAAAATTTCAAAAAATATGACAATATTGTTTTAATGCCTAGTTGCATCCTGCACTAACATATGATGATGTTCAAAGAGGTTTGGAGCCTTTGTGCTCTCCGTTTATCAAGAAAATAATAATTTTATATTGGTTATTCCATCGATTTAGGGGGTATTATGAAGTTTACTAAATTAATTGATAAAAACAATTGAACGATGCTCATTTACCATGAAAAAGAGTTTAGCATACATTAATACAAATGTAGAATATGGTAGAAATTTTAAAACAACACTAAAGATTATAGGCTTCAGTATATAAAGTATTTACCAAAAACTCAATATTTTTGTAGGGGTTAGCCCATAGATTTTGAGAAAATTTCAAAAAATATGACAATATTGTTTTAATGCCTAGTTGCATCCTGCACTAACATATGATGATGTTCAAAGAGGTTTGGAGCCTTTGTCGTCTCCGTTTATCAAGAAAATAATAATTTTATAGTGGTTATTCCATCGATTTAGGGAGTATTATGAAGTTTTTAATTAAATTATTGATAAAAACAATTGAACGATGCTCATTTACCATGAAAAAGAGTTTAGCATACATTAATACAAATGTAGAATATGGTAGAAATTTTAAAACAACACTAAAGATTATAGGCTTCAGTATATAAAGTATTTACCAAAAACTCAATATTTTTGTAGGGGTTAGCCCATAGATTTTGAGAAAATTTCAAAAAATATGACAATATTGTTTTAATGCCTAGTTGCATCCTGCACTAACATATGATGATGTTCAAAGAGGTTTGGAGCCTTTGTCTCTCCGTTTATCAAGAAAATAATAATTTATAGTGGTTATTCCATCGATTTAGGGGGTATTATGAAGTTTTACTAAATTAATTGATAAAAACAATTGAACGATGCTCATTTACCATGAAAAAGAGTTTAGCATACATTAATACAAATGTAGAATATGGTAGAAATTTTAAAACAACACTAAAGATTATAGGCTTCAGTATATAAAGTATTTACCAAAAACTCAATATTTTTGTAGGGGTTAGCCCATAGATTTTGAGAAAATTTCAAAAAATATGACAATATTGTTTTAATGCCTAGTTGCATCCTGCACTAACATATGATGATGTTCAAAGAGGTTTGGAGCCTTTGTGTCTCCGTTTATCAAGAAAATAATAATTTTATAGTGGTTATTCCATCGATTTAGGGGTATTATGAAGTTTTACTAAATTAATTGATAAAAACAATTGAACGATGCTCATTTACCATGAAAAAGAGTTTAGCATACATTAATACAAATGTAGAATATGGTAGAAATTTTAAAACAACACTAAAGATTATAGGCTTCAGTATATAAAGTATTTACCAAAAACTCAATATTTTTGTAGGGGTTAGCCCATAGATTTTGAGAAAATTTCAAAAAATATGACAATATTGTTTTAATGCCTAGTTGCATCCTGCACTAACATATGATGATGTTCAAAGAGGTTTGGAGCCTTTGTGTCTCCGTTTATCAAGAAAATAATAATTTTATAGTGGTTATTCCATCGATTTAGGGAGTATTATGAAGTTTTACTAAATTATTTGATAAAAACAATTGAACGATGCTCATTTACCATGAAAAAGAGTTTAGCATACATTAATACAAATGTAGAATATGGTAGAAATTTTAAAACAACACTAAAGATTATAGGCTTCAGTATATAAAGTATTTACCAAAAACTCAATATTTTTGTAGGGGTTAGCCCATAGATTTTGAGAAAATTTCAAAAAATATGACAATATTGTTTTAATGCCTAGTTGCATCCTGCACTAACATATGATGATGTTCAAAGAGGTTTGGAGCCTTTGTGCTCTCCGTTTATCAAGAAAATAATAATTTTATAGTGGTTATTCCATCGATTTAGGGGGTATTATGAAGTTTTACTAAATTAATTGATAAAAACAATTGAACGATGCTCATTTACCATGAAAAAGAGTTTAGCATACATTAATACAAATGTAGAATATGGTAGAAATTTTAAAACAACACTAAAGATTATAGGCTTCAGTATATAAAGTATTTACCAAAAACTCAATATTTTTGTAGGGGTTAGCCCATAGATTTTGAGAAAATTTCAAAAAATATGACAATATTGTTTTAATGCCTAGTTGCATCCTGCACTAACATATGATGATGTTCAAAGAGGTTTGGAGCCTTTGTCGTCTCCGTTTATCAAGAAAATAATAATTTTATAGTGGTTATTCCATCGATTTAGGGAGTATTATGAAGTTTTATTAAATTATTTGATAAAAACAATTGAACGATGCTCATTTACCATGAAAAAGAGTTTAGCATACATTAATACAAATGTAGAATATGGTAGAAATTTTAAAACAACACTAAAGATTATAGGCTTCAGTATATAAAGTATTTACCAAAAACTCAATATTTTTGTAGGGGTTAGCCCATAGATTTTGAGAAAATTTCAAAAAATATGACAATATTTTTTAATGCCTAGTTGCATCCTGCACTAACATATGATGATGTTCAAAGAGGTTTGGAGCCTTTGTCGTCTCCGTTTATCAAGAAAATAATAATTTATATTGGTTATTCCAGGATTTAGGGGTATTATGAAGTTTTACTAAAATTAATTGATAAAAACAATTGAAGGATGCCCATAGATTTGAGAAAATTTCAAAAAATATGACAATATTTTTTAATGCCTAGTTGCATCCTGCACTAACATATGATGATGTTCAAAGAGGTTTGGAGCCTTTGTCGTCTCCGTTTATCAAGAAAATAATAATTTTATAGTGGTTATTCCATCGATTTAGGGAGTATTATGAAGTTTTATTAAATTATTTGATAAAAACAATTGAACGATGCTCATTTACCATGAAAAAGAGTTTAGCATACATTAATACAAATGTAGAATATGGTAGAAATTTTAAAACAACACTAAAGATTATAGGCTTCAGTATATAAAGTATTTACCAAAAACTCAATATTTTTGTAGGGGTTAGCCCATAGATTTTGAGAAAATTTCAAAAAATATGACAATATTGTTTTAATGCCTAGTTGCATCCTGCACTAACATATGATGATGTTCAAAGAGGTTTGGAGCCTTTGTCGTCTCCGTTTATCAAGAAAATAATAATTTTATAGTGGTTATTCCATCGATTTAGGGAGTATTATGAAGTTTTATTAAATTATTTGATAAAAACAATTGAACGATGCTCATTTACCATGAAAAAGAGTTTAGCATACATTAATACAAATGTAGAATATGGTAGAAATTTTAAAACAACACTAAAGATTATAGGCTTCAGTATATAAAGTATTTACCAAAAACTCAATATTTTTGTAGGGGTTAGCCCATAGATTTTGAGAAAATTTCAAAAAATATGACAATATTGTTTTAATGCCTAGTTGCATCCTGCACTAACATATGATGATGTTCAAAGAGGTTTGGAGCCTTTGTGCTCTCCGTTTATCAAGAAAATAATAATTTTATAGTGGTTATTCCATCGATTTAGGGGGTATTATGAAGTTTTACTAAATTAATTGATAAAAACAATTGAACGATGCTCATTTACCATGAAAAAGAGTTTAGCATACATTAATACAAATGTAGAATATGGTAGAAATTTTAAAACAACACTAAAGATTATAGGCTTCAGTATATAAAGTATTTACCAAAAACTCAATATTTTTGTAGGGGTTAGCCCATAGATTTTGAGAAAATTTCAAAAAATATGACAATATTGTTTTAATGCCTAGTTGCATCCTGCACTAACATATGATGATGTTCAAAGAGGTTTGGAGCCTTTGTCGTCTCCGTTTATCAAGAAAATAATAATTTTATAGTGGTTATTCCATCGATTTAGGGAGTATTATGAAGTTTTACTAAATTATTTGATAAAAACAATTGAACGATGCTCATTTACCATGAAAAAGAGTTTAGCATACATTAATACAAATGTAGAATATGGTAGAAATTTTAAAACAACACTAAAGATTATAGGCTTCAGTATATAAAGTATTTACCAAAAACTCAATATTTTTGTAGGGGTTAGCCCATAGATTTTGAGAAAATTTCAAAAAATATGACAATATTGTTTTAATGCCTAGTTGCATCCTGCACTAACATATGATGATGTTCAAAGAGGTTTGGAGCCTTTGTCGTCTCCGTTTATCAAGAAAATAATAATTTTATAGTGGTTATTCCATGGATTTAGGGGTATTATGAAGTTTTACTAAATTAATTGATAAAAAACATTTGAACGTTGCCCATAGATTTTGAGAAAATTTCAAAAAATATGACAATATTTTTTAATGCCTAGTTGCATCCTGCACTAACATATGATGATGTTCAAAGAGGTTTGGAGCCTTTGTCGTCTCCGTTTATCAAGAAAATAATAATTTTATAGTGGTTATTCCATCGATTTAGGGAGTATTATGAAGTTTTATTAATTTATTGATAAAAACAATTGAACGATGCTCATTTACCATGAAAAAGAGTTTAGCATACATTAATACAAATGTAGAATATGGTAGAAATTTTAAAACAACACTAAAGATTATAGGCTTCAGTATATAAAGTATTTACCAAAAACTCAATATTTTGTAGGGGTTAGCCCATAGATTTTGAGAAAATTTCAAAAAATATGACAATATTGTTTTAATGCCTAGTTGCATCCTGCACTAACATATGATGATGTTCAAAGAGGTTTGGAGCCTTTGTCGTCTCCGTTTATCAAGAAAATAATAATTTATAGTGGTTATTCCATCGATTTAGGGAGTATTATGAAGTTTTATTAATTATTGATAAAAACAATTGAACGATGCTCATTTACCATGAAAAAGAGTTTAGCATACATTAATACAAATGTAGAATATGGTAGAAATTTTAAAACAACACTAAAGATTATAGGCTTCAGTATATAAAGTATTTACCAAAAACTCAATATTTTTGTAGGGGTTAGCCCATAGATTTTGAGAAAATTTCAAAAAATATGACAATATTGTTTTAATGCCTAGTTGCATCCTGCACTAACATATGATGATGTTCAAAGAGGTTTGGAGCCTTTGTGCTCTCCGTTTATCAAGAAAATAATAATTTTATAGTGGTTATTCCATCGATTTAGGGAGTATTATGAAGTTTTATAAATTATTGATAAAAACAATTGAACGATGCTCATTTACCATGAAAAAGAGTTTAGCATACATTAATACAAATGTAGAATATGGTAGAAATTTTAAAACAACACTAAAGATTATAGGCTTCAGTATATAAAGTATTTACCAAAAACTCAATATTTTTGTAGGGGTTAGCCCATAGATTTTGAGAAAATTTCAAAAAATATGACAATATTGTTTTAATGCCTAGTTGCATCCTGCACTAACATATGATGATGTTCAAAGAGGTTTGGAGCCTTTGTGCTCTCCGTTTATCAAGAAAATAATAATTTTATAGTGGTTATTCCATCGATTTAGGGGGTATTATGAAGTTTTACTAAATTAATTGATAAAAACAATTGAACGATGCTCATTTACCATGAAAAAGAGTTTAGCATACATTAATACAAATGTAGAATATGGTAGAAATTTTAAAACAACACTAAAGATTATAGGCTTCAGTATATAAAGTATTTACCAAAAACTCAATATTTTTGTAGGGGTTAGCCCATAGATTTTGAGAAAATTTCAAAAAATATGACAATATTGTTTTAATGCCTAGTTGCATCCTGCACTAACATATGATGATGTTCAAAGAGGTTTGGAGCCTTTGTGCTCTCCGTTTATCAAGAAAATAATAATTTTATAGTGGTTATTCCATCGATTTAGGGGGTATTATGAAGTTTTACTAAATTAATTGATAAAAAAATTGAACGATGCTCATTTACCATGAAAAAGAGTTTAGCATACATTAATACAAATGTAGAATATGGTAGAAATTTTAAAACAACACTAAAGATTATAGGCTTCAGTATATAAAGTATTTACCAAAAACTCAATATTTTTGTAGGGGTTAGCCCATAGATTTTGAGAAAATTTCAAAAAATATGACAATATTGTTTTAATGCCTAGTTGCATCCTGCACTAACATATGATGATGTTCAAAGAGGTTTGGAGCCTTTGTCGTCTCCGTTTATCAAGAAAATAATAATTTTATAGTGGTTATTCCATCGATTTAGGGAGTATTATGAAGTTTTATTAAATTATTTGATAAAAACAATTGAACGATGCTCATTTACCATGAAAAAGAGTTTAGCATACATTAATACAAATGTAGAATATGGTAGAAATTTTAAAACAACACTAAAGATTATAGGCTTCAGTATATAAAGTATTTACCAAAAACTCAATATTTTGTAGGGGTTAGCCCATAGATTTTGAGAAAATTTCAAAAATATGACAATTGTTGCATCCTGCACTAACATATGATGATGTTCAAAGAGGTTTGGAGCCTTTGTCGTCTCCGTTTATCAAGAAAATAATAATTTTATAGTGGTTATTCCATCGATTTAGGGAGTATTATGAAGTTTTACTAAATTAATTGATAAAAACAATTGAACGATGCTCATTTACCATGAAAAAGAGTTTAGCATACATTAATACAAATGTAGAATATGGTAGAAATTTTAAAACAACACTAAAGATTATAGGCTTCAGTATATAAAGTATTTACCAAAAACTCAATATTTTTGTAGGGGTTAGCCCATAGATTTTGAGAAAATTTCAAAAAATATGACAATATTGTTTTAATGCCTAGTTGCATCCTGCACTAACATATGATGATGTTCAAAGAGGTTTGGAGCCTTTGTCGTCTCCGTTTATCAAGAAAATAATAATTTTATAGTGGTTATTCCATCGATTTAGGGAGTATTATGAAGTTTTATTAAATTAATTGATAAAAACAATTGAACGATGCTCATTTACCATGAAAAAGAGTTTAGCATACATTAATACAAATGTAGAATATGGTAGAAATTTTAAAACAACACTAAAGATTATAGGCTTCAGTATATAAAGTATTTACCAAAAACTCAATATTTTGTAGGGGTTAGCCCATAGATTTTGAGAAAATTTCAAAAAATATGACAATATTGTTTTAATGCCTAGTTGCATCCTGCACTAACATATGATGATGTTCAAAGAGGTTTGGAGCCTTTGTGCTCTCCGTTTATCAAGAAAATAATAATTTTATAGTGGTTATTCCATCGATTTAGGGGTATTATGAAGTTTTACTAAATTAATTGATAAAAACAATTGAACGATGCTCATTTACCATGAAAAAGAGTTTAGCATACATTAATACAAATGTAGAATATGGTAGAAATTTTAAAACAACACTAAAGATTATAGGCTTCAGTATATAAAGTATTTACCAAAAACTCAATATTTTTGTAGGGGTTAGCCCATAGATTTTGAGAAAATTTCAAAAAATATGACAATATTGTTTTAATGCCTAGTTGCATCCTGCACTAACATATGATGATGTTCAAAGAGGTTTGGAGCCTTTGTCGTCTCCGTTTATCAAGAAAATAATAATTTATAGTGGTTATTCCATCGATTTAGGGAGTATTATGAAGTTTTATAAATTATTTGATAAAAACAATTGAACGATGCTCATTTACCATGAAAAAGAGTTTAGCATACATTAATACAAATGTAGAATATGGTAGAAATTTTAAAACAACACTAAAGATTATAGGCTTCAGTATATAAAGTATTTACCAAAAACTCAATATTTTTGTAGGGGTTAGCCCATAGATTTTGAGAAAATTTCAAAAAATATGACAATATTGTTTTAATGCCTAGTTGCATCCTGCACTAACATATGATGATGTTCAAAGAGGTTTGGAGCCTTTGTGCTCTCCGTTTATCAAGAAAATAATAATTTTATAGTGGTTATTCCATCGATTTAGGGGGTATTATGAAGTTTTACTAAATTAATTGATAAAAACAATTGAACGATGCTCATTTACCATGAAAAAGAGTTTAGCATACATTAATACAAATGTAGAATATGGTAGAAATTTTAAAACAACACTAAAGATTATAGGCTTCAGTATATAAAGTATTTACCAAAAACTCAATATTTTTGTAGGGGTTAGCCCATAGATTTTGAGAAAATTTCAAAAAATATGACAATATTGTTTTAATGCCTAGTTGCATCCTGCACTAACATATGATGATGTTCAAAGAGGTTTGGAGCCTTTGTCGTCTCCGTTTATCAAGAAAATAATAATTTATAGTGGTTATTCCATCGATTTAGGGAGTATTATGAAGTTTTATTAAATTATTTGATAAAAACAATTGAACGATGCTCATTTACCATGAAAAAGAGTTTAGCATACATTAATACAAATGTAGAATATGGTAGAAATTTTAAAACAACACTAAAGATTATAGGCTTCAGTATATAAAGTATTTACCAAAAACTCAATATTTTTGTAGGGGTTAGCCCATAGATTTTGAGAAAATTTCAAAAAATATGACAATATTTTTTAATGCCTAGTTGCATCCTGCACTAACATATGATGATGTTCAAAGAGGTTTGGAGCCTTTGTCGTCTCCGTTTATCAAGAAAATAATAATTTTATATTGGTTATTCCATCGATTTAGGGGTATTATGAAGTTTTACTAAATTAATTGATAAAAACAATTGAACGATGCCCATAGATTTTGAGAAAATTTCAAAAAATATGACAATATTTTTTTAATGCCTAGTTGCATCCTGCACTAACATATGATGATGTTCAAAGAGGTTTGGAGCCTTTGTCGTCTCCGTTTATCAAGAAAATAATAATTTTATAGTGGTTATTCCATCGATTTAGGGAGTATTATGAAGTTTTATTAAATTATTTGATAAAAACAATTGAACGATGCTCATTTACCATGAAAAAGAGTTTAGCATACATTAATACAAATGTAGAATATGGTAGAAATTTTAAAACAACACTAAAGATTATAGGCTTCAGTATATAAAGTATTTACCAAAAACTCAATATTTTTGTAGGGGTTAGCCCATAGATTTTGAGAAAATTTCAAAAAATATGACAATATTGTTTTAATGCCTAGTTGCATCCTGCACTAACATATGATGATGTTCAAAGAGGTTTGGAGCCTTTGTCGTCTCCGTTTATCAAGAAAATAATAATTTTATAGTGGTTATTCCATCGATTTAGGGAGTATTATGAAGTTTTACTAAATTATTTGATAAAAACAATTGAACGATGCTCATTTACCATGAAAAAGAGTTTAGCATACATTAATACAAATGTAGAATATGGTAGAAATTTTAAAACAACACTAAAGATTATAGGCTTCAGTATATAAAGTATTTACCAAAAACTCAATATTTTTGTAGGGGTTAGCCCATAGATTTTGAGAAAATTTCAAAAAATATGACAATATTGTTTTAATGCCTAGTTGCATCCTGCACTAACATATGATGATGTTCAAAGAGGTTTGGAGCCTTTGTGCTCTCCGTTTATCAAGAAAATAATAATTTTATAGTGGTTATTCCATCGATTTAGGGGGTATTATGAAGTTTTACTAAATTAATTGATAAAAACAATTGAACGATGCTCATTTACCATGAAAAAGAGTTTAGCATACATTAATACAAATGTAGAATATGGTAGAAATTTTAAAACAACACTAAAGATTATAGGCTTCAGTATATAAAGTATTTACCAAAAACTCAATATTTTTGTAGGGGTTAGCCCATAGATTTTGAGAAAATTTCAAAAAATATGACAATATTGTTTTAATGCCTAGTTGCATCCTGCACTAACATATGATGATGTTCAAAGAGGTTTGGAGCCTTTGTGCTCTCCGTTTATCAAGAAAATAATAATTTTATAGTGGTTATTCCATCGATTTAGGGGGTATTATGAAGTTTTACTAAATTAATTGATAAAAACAATTGAACGATGCTCATTTACCATGAAAAAGAGTTTAGCATACATTAATACAAATGTAGAATATGGTAGAAATTTTAAAACAACACTAAAGATTATAGGCTTCAGTATATAAAGTATTTACCAAAAACTCAATATTTTTGTAGGGGTTAGCCCATAGATTTTGAGAAAATTTCAAAAAATATGACAATATTGTTTTAATGCCTAGTTGCATCCTGCACTAACATATGATGATGTTCAAAGAGGTTTGGAGCCTTTGTCGTCTCCGTTTATCAAGAAAATAATAATTTTATAGTGGTTATTCCATCGATTTAGGGAGTATTATGAAGTTTTATTAAATTAATTGATAAAAACAATTGAACGATGCTCATTTACCATGAAAAAGAGTTTAGCATACATTAATACAAATGTAGAATATGGTAGAAATTTTAAAACAACACTAAAGATTATAGGCTTCAGTATATAAAGTATTTACCAAAAACTCAATATTTTTGTAGGGGTTAGCCCATAGATTTTGAGAAAATTTCAAAAAATATGACAATATTGTTTTAATGCCTAGTTGCATCCTGCACTAACATATGATGATGTTCAAAGAGGTTTGGAGCCTTTGTGCTCTCCGTTTATCAAGAAAATAATAATTTTATAGTGGTTATTCCATCGATTTAGGGAGTATTATGAAGTTTTATTAAATTATTTGATAAAAACAATTGAACGATGCTCATTTACCATGAAAAAGAGTTTAGCATACATTAATACAAATGTAGAATATGGTAGAAATTTTAAAACAACACTAAAGATTATAGGCTTCAGTATATAAAGTATTTACCAAAAACTCAATATTTTTGTAGGGGTTAGCCCATAGATTTTGAGAAAATTTCAAAAAATATGACAATATTGTTTTAATGCCTAGTTGCATCCTGCACTAACATATGATGATGTTCAAAGAGGTTTGGAGCCTTTGTGTCTCCGTTTATCAAGAAAATAATAATTTTATAGTGGTTATTCCATCGATTTAGGGGGTATTATGAAGTTTTACTAAATTAATTGATAAAAACAATTGAACGATGCTCATTTACCATGAAAAAGAGTTTAGCATACATTAATACAAATGTAGAATATGGTAGAAATTTTAAAACAACACTAAAGATTATAGGCTTCAGTATATAAAGTATTTACCAAAAACTCAATATTTTTGTAGGGGTTAGCCCATAGATTTTGAGAAAATTTCAAAAAATATGACAATATTGTTTTAATGCCTAGTTGCATCCTGCACTAACATATGATGATGTTCAAAGAGGTTTGGAGCCTTTGTCGTCTCCGTTTATCAAGAAAATAATAATTTTATAGTGGTTATTCCATCGATTTAGGGAGTATTATGAAGTTTTATTAAATTATTTGATAAAAACAATTGAACGATGCTCATTTACCATGAAAAAGAGTTTAGCATACATTAATACAAATGTAGAATATGGTAGAAATTTTAAAACAACACTAAAGATTATAGGCTTCAGTATATAAAGTATTTACCAAAAACTCAATATTTTTGTAGGGGTTAGCCCATAGATTTTGAGAAAATTTCAAAAAATATGACAATATTGTTTTAATGCCTAGTTGCATCCTGCACTAACATATGATGATGTTCAAAGAGGTTTGGAGCCTTTGTGCTCTCCGTTTATCAAGAAAATAATAATTTTATAGTGGTTATTCCATCGATTTAGGGGTATTATGAAGTTTTACTAAATTAATTGATAAAAACAATTGAACGATGCTCATTTACCATGAAAAAGAGTTTAGCATACATTAATACAAATGTAGAATATGGTAGAAATTTTAAAACAACACTAAAGATTATAGGCTTCAGTATATAAAGTATTTACCAAAAACTCAATATTTTTGTAGGGGTTAGCCCATAGATTTTGAGAAAATTTCAAAAAATATGACAATATTGTTTTAATGCCTAGTTGCATCCTGCACTAACATATGATGATGTTCAAAGAGGTTTGGAGCCTTTGTCGTCTCCGTTTATCAAGAAAATAATAATTTTATAGTGGTTATTCCATCGATTTAGGGAGTATTATGAAGTTTTACTAAATTATTTGATAAAAACAATTGAACGATGCTCATTTACCATGAAAAAGAGTTTAGCATACATTAATACAAATGTAGAATATGGTAGAAATTTTAAAACAACACTAAAGATTATAGGCTTCAGTATATAAAGTATTTACCAAAAACTCAATATTTTGTAGGGGTTAGCCCATAGATTTTGAGAAAATTTCAAAAAATATGACAATATTGTTTTAATGCCTAGTTGCATCCTGCACTAACATATGATGATGTTCAAAGAGGTTTGGAGCCTTTGTGCTCTCCGTTTATCAAGAAAATAATAATTTTATAGTGGTTATTCCATCGATTTAGGGGTATTATGAAGTTTTACTAAATTAATTGATAAAAACAATTGAACGATGCTCATTTACCATGAAAAAGAGTTTAGCATACATTAATACAAATGTAGAATATGGTAGAAATTTTAAAACAACACTAAAGATTATAGGCTTCAGTATATAAAGTATTTACCAAAAACTCAATATTTTTGTAGGGGTTAGCCCATAGATTTTGAGAAAATTTCAAAAAATATGACAATATTGTTTTAATGCCTAGTTGCATCCTGCACTAACATATGATGATGTTCAAAGAGGTTTGGAGCCTTTGTGCTCTCCGTTTATCAAGAAAATAATAATTTTATAGTGGTTATTCCATCGATTTAGGGGGTATTATGAAGTTTTACTAAATTAATTGATAAAAACAATTGAACGATGCTCATTTACCATGAAAAAGAGTTTAGCATACATTAATACAAATGTAGAATATGGTAGAAATTTTAAAACAACACTAAAGATTATAGGCTTCAGTATATAAAGTATTTACCAAAAACTCAATATTTTTGTAGGGGTTAGCCCATAGATTTTGAGAAAATTTCAAAAAATATGACAATATTGTTTTAATGCCTAGTTGCATCCTGCACTAACATATGATGATGTTCAAAGAGGTTTGGAGCCTTTGTCGTCTCCGTTTATCAAGAAAATAATAATTTTATAGTGGTTATTCCATCGATTTAGGGAGTATTATGAAGTTTTATTAAATTATTTGATAAAAACAATTGAACGATGCTCATTTACCATGAAAAAGAGTTTAGCATACATTAATACAAATGTAGAATATGGTAGAAATTTTAAAACAACACTAAAGATTATAGGCTTCAGTATATAAAGTATTTACCAAAAACTCAATATTTTTGTAGGGGTTAGCCCATAGATTTTGAGAAAATTTCAAAAAATATGACAATATTGTTTTAATGCCTAGTTGCATCCTGCACTAACATATGATGATGTTCAAAGAGGTTTGGAGCCTTTGTGCTCTCCGTTTATCAAGAAAATAATAATTTTATAGTGGTTATTCCATCGATTTAGGGGTATTATGAAGTTTTACTAAATTAATTGATAAAAACAATTGAACGATGCTCATTTACCATGAAAAAGAGTTTAGCATACATTAATACAAATGTAGAATATGGTAGAAATTTTAAAACAACACTAAAGATTATAGGCTTCAGTATATAAAGTATTTACCAAAAACTCAATATTTTGTAGGGGTTAGCCCATAGATTTTGAGAAAATTTCAAAAAATATGACAATATTGTTTTAATGCCTAGTTGCATCCTGCACTAACATATGATGATGTTCAAAGAGGTTTGGAGCCTTTGTCGTCTCCGTTTATCAAGAAAATAATAATTTTATAGTGGTTATTCCATCGATTTAGGGAGTATTATGAAGTTTTACTAAATTATTTGATAAAAACAATTGAACGATGCTCATTTACCATGAAAAAGAGTTTAGCATACATTAATACAAATGTAGAATATGGTAGAAATTTTAAAACAACACTAAAGATTATAGGCTTCAGTATATAAAGTATTTACCAAAAACTCAATATTTTTGTAGGGGTTAGCCCATAGATTTTGAGAAAATTTCAAAAAATATGACAATATTGTTTTAATGCCTAGTTGCATCCTGCACTAACATATGATGATGTTCAAAGAGGTTTGGAGCCTTTGTGCTCTCCGTTTATCAAGAAAATAATAATTTTATAGTGGTTATTCCATCGATTTAGGGGGTATTATGAAGTTTTACTAAATTAATTGATAAAAACAATTGAACGATGCTCATTTACCATGAAAAAGAGTTTAGCATACATTAATACAAATGTAGAATATGGTAGAAATTTTAAAACAACACTAAAGATTATAGGCTTCAGTATATAAAGTATTTACCAAAAACTCAATATTTTTGTAGGGGTTAGCCCATAGATTTTGAGAAAATTTCAAAAAATATGACAATATTGTTTTAATGCCTAGTTGCATCCTGCACTAACATATGATGATGTTCAAAGAGGTTTGGAGCCTTTGTCGTCTCCGTTTATCAAGAAAATAATAATTTTATAGTGGTTATTCCATCGATTTAGGGAGTATTATGAAGTTTTATTAAATTATTTGATAAAAACAATTGAACGATGCTCATTTACCATGAAAAAGAGTTTAGCATACATTAATACAAATGTAGAATATGGTAGAAATTTTAAAACAACACTAAAGATTATAGGCTTCAGTATATAAAGTATTTACCAAAAACTCAATATTTTTGTAGGGGTTAGCCCATAGATTTTGAGAAAATTTCAAAAAATATGACAATATTGTTTTAATGCCTAGTTGCATCCTGCACTAACATATGATGATGTTCAAAGAGGTTTGGAGCCTTTGTGCTCTCCGTTTATCAAGAAAATAATAATTTTATAGTGGTTATTCCATCGATTTAGGGGTATTATGAAGTTTTACTAAATTAATTGATAAAAACAATTGAACGATGCTCATTTACCATGAAAAAGAGTTTAGCATACATTAATACAAATGTAGAATATGGTAGAAATTTTAAAACAACACTAAAGATTATAGGCTTCAGTATATAAAGTATTTACCAAAAACTCAATATTTTTGTAGGGGTTAGCCCATAGATTTTGAGAAAATTTCAAAAAATATGACAATATTGTTTTAATGCCTAGTTGCATCCTGCACTAACATATGATGATGTTCAAAGAGGTTTGGAGCCTTTGTGCTCTCCGTTTATCAAGAAAATAATAATTTTATAGTGGTTATTCCATCGATTTAGGGGGTATTATGAAGTTTTACTAAATTAATTGATAAAAACAATTGAACGATGCTCATTTACCATGAAAAAGAGTTTAGCATACATTAATACAAATGTAGAATATGGTAGAAATTTTAAAACAACACTAAAGATTATAGGCTTCAGTATATAAAGTATTTACCAAAAACTCAATATTTTTGTAGGGGTTAGCCCATAGATTTTGAGAAAATTTCAAAAAATATGACAATATTGTTTTAATGCCTAGTTGCATCCTGCACTAACATATGATGATGTTCAAAGAGGTTTGGAGCCTTTGTCGTCTCCGTTTATCAAGAAAATAATAATTTTATAGTGGTTATTCCATCGATTTAGGGAGTATTATGAAGTTTTACTAAATTATTTGATAAAAACAATTGAACGATGCTCATTTACCATGAAAAAGAGTTTAGCATACATTAATACAAATGTAGAATATGGTAGAAATTTTAAAACAACACTAAAGATTATAGGCTTCAGTATATAAAGTATTTACCAAAAACTCAATATTTTTGTAGGGGTTAGCCCATAGATTTTGAGAAAATTTCAAAAAATATGACAATATTGTTTTAATGCCTAGTTGCATCCTGCACTAACATATGATGATGTTCAAAGAGGTTTGGAGCCTTTGTGCTCTCCGTTTATCAAGAAAATAATAATTTTATAGTGGTTATTCCATCGATTTAGGGGGTATTATGAAGTTTTACTAAATTAATTGATAAAAACAATTGAACGATGCTCATTTACCATGAAAAAGAGTTTAGCATACATTAATACAAATGTAGAATATGGTAGAAATTTTAAAACAACACTAAAGATTATAGGCTTCAGTATATAAAGTATTTACCAAAAACTCAATATTTTTGTAGGGGTTAGCCCATAGATTTTGAGAAAATTTCAAAAAATATGACAATATTGTTTTAATGCCTAGTTGCATCCTGCACTAACATATGATGATGTTCAAAGAGGTTTGGAGCCTTTGTGCTCTCCGTTTATCAAGAAAATAATAATTTTATAGTGGTTATTCCATCGATTTAGGGGGTATTATGAAGTTTTACTAAATTAATTGATAAAAACAATTGAACGATGCTCATTTACCATGAAAAAGAGTTTAGCATACATTAATACAAATGTAGAATATGGTAGAAATTTTAAAACAACACTAAAGATTATAGGCTTCAGTATATAAAGTATTTACCAAAAACTCAATATTTTTGTAGGGGTTAGCCCATAGATTTTGAGAAAATTTCAAAAAATATGACAATATTGTTTTAATGCCTAGTTGCATCCTGCACTAACATATGATGATGTTCAAAGAGGTTTGGAGCCTTTGTGCTCTCCGTTTATCAAGAAAATAATAATTTTATAGTGGTTATTCCATCGATTTAGGGGGTATTATGAAGTTTTACTAAATTAATTGATAAAAACAATTGAACGATGCTCATTTACCATGAAAAAGAGTTTAGCATACATTAATACAAATGTAGAATATGGTAGAAATTTTAAAACAACACTAAAGATTATAGGCTTCAGTATATAAAGTATTTACCAAAAACTCAATATTTTTGTAGGGGTTAGCCCATAGATTTTGAGAAAATTTCAAAAAATATGACAATATTGTTTTAATGCCTAGTTGCATCCTGCACTAACATATGATGATGTTCAAAGAGGTTTGGAGCCTTTGTGCTCTCCGTTTATCAAGAAAATAATAATTTTATAGTGGTTATTCCATCGATTTAGGGGGTATTATGAAGTTTTACTAAATTAATTGATAAAAACAATTGAACGATGCTCATTTACCATGAAAAAGAGTTTAGCATACATTAATACAAATGTAGAATATGGTAGAAATTTTAAAACAACACTAAAGATTATAGGCTTCAGTATATAAAGTATTTACCAAAAACTCAATATTTTTGTAGGGGTTAGCCCATAGATTTTGAGAAAATTTCAAAAAATATGACAATATTGTTTTAATGCCTAGTTGCATCCTGCACTAACATATGATGATGTTCAAAGAGGTTTGGAGCCTTTGTGCTCTCCGTTTATCAAGAAAATAATAATTTTATAGTGGTTATTCCATCGATTTAGGGGTATTATGAAGTTTTACTAAATTAATTGATAAAAACAATTGAACGATGCTCATTTACCATGAAAAAGAGTTTAGCATACATTAATACAAATGTAGAATATGGTAGAAATTTTAAAACAACACTAAAGATTATAGGCTTCAGTATATAAAGTATTTACCAAAAACTCAATATTTTTGTAGGGGTTAGCCCATAGATTTTGAGAAAATTTCAAAAAATATGACAATATTGTTTTAATGCCTAGTTGCATCCTGCACTAACATATGATGATGTTCAAAGAGGTTTGGAGCCTTTGTCGTCTCCGTTTATCAAGAAAATAATAATTTATAGTGGTTATTCCATCGATTTAGGGAGTATTATGAAGTTTTATTAAATTATTGATAAAAACAATTGAACGATGCTCATTTACCATGAAAAAGAGTTTAGCATACATTAATACAAATGTAGAATATGGTAGAAATTTTAAAACAACACTAAAGATTATAGGCTTCAGTATATAAAGTATTTACCAAAAACTCAATATTTTTGTAGGGGTTAGCCCATAGATTTTGAGAAAATTTCAAAAAATATGACAATATTGTTTTAATGCCTAGTTGCATCCTGCACTAACATATGATGATGTTCAAAGAGGTTTGGAGCCTTTGTGCTCTCCGTTTATCAAGAAAATAATAATTTTATAGTGGTTATTCCATCGATTTAGGGGGTATTATGAAGTTTTACTAAATTAATTGATAAAAACAATTGAACGATGCTCATTTACCATGAAAAAGAGTTTAGCATACATTAATACAAATGTAGAATATGGTAGAAATTTTAAAACAACACTAAAGATTATAGGCTTCAGTATATAAAGTATTTACCAAAAACTCAATATTTTTGTAGGGGTTAGCCCATAGATTTTGAGAAAATTTCAAAAAATATGACAATATTGTTTTAATGCCTAGTTGCATCCTGCACTAACATATGATGATGTTCAAAGAGGTTTGGAGCCTTTGTGCTCTCCGTTTATCAAGAAAATAATAATTTTATAGTGGTTATTCCATCGATTTAGGGGGTATTATGAAGTTTTACTAAATTAATTGATAAAAAAATTGAACGATGCTCATTTACCATGAAAAAGAGTTTAGCATACATTAATACAAATGTAGAATATGGTAGAAATTTTAAAACAACACTAAAGATTATAGGCTTCAGTATATAAAGTATTTACCAAAAACTCAATATTTTTGTAGGGGTTAGCCCATAGATTTTGAGAAAATTTCAAAAAATATGACAATATTGTTTTAATGCCTAGTTGCATCCTGCACTAACATATGATGATGTTCAAAGAGGTTTGGAGCCTTTGTCGTCTCCGTTTATCAAGAAAATAATAATTTATAGTGGTTATTCCATCGATTTAGGGAGTATTATGAAGTTTTATTAAATTATTTGATAAAAACAATTGAACGATGCTCATTTACCATGAAAAAGAGTTTAGCATACATTAATACAAATGTAGAATATGGTAGAAATTTTAAAACAACACTAAAGATTATAGGCTTCAGTATATAAAGTATTTACCAAAAACTCAATATTTTTGTAGGGGTTAGCCCATAGATTTTGAGAAAATTTCAAAAAATATGACAATATTGTTTTAATGCCTAGTTGCATCCTGCACTAACATATGATGATGTTCAAAGAGGTTTGGAGCCTTTGTCGTCTCCGTTTATCAAGAAAATAATAATTTTATAGTGGTTATTCCATCGATTTAGGGAGTATTATGAAGTTTTACTAAATTATTTGATAAAAACAATTGAACGATGCTCATTTACCATGAAAAAGAGTTTAGCATACATTAATACAAATGTAGAATATGGTAGAAATTTTAAAACAACACTAAAGATTATAGGCTTCAGTATATAAAGTATTTACCAAAAACTCAATATTTTTGTAGGGGTTAGCCCATAGATTTTGAGAAAATTTCAAAAAATATGACAATATTGTTTTAATGCCTAGTTGCATCCTGCACTAACATATGATGATGTTCAAAGAGGTTTGGAGCCTTTGTGCTCTCCGTTTATCAAGAAAATAATAATTTTATAGTGGTTATTCCATCGATTTAGGGGTATTATGAAGTTTTACTAAATTAATTGATAAAAACAATTGAACGATGCTCATTTACCATGAAAAAGAGTTTAGCATACATTAATACAAATGTAGAATATGGTAGAAATTTTAAAACAACACTAAAGATTATAGGCTTCAGTATATAAAGTATTTACCAAAAACTCAATATTTTTGTAGGGGTTAGCCCATAGATTTTGAGAAAATTTCAAAAAATATGACAATATTGTTTTAATGCCTAGTTGCATCCTGCACTAACATATGATGATGTTCAAAGAGGTTTGGAGCCTTTGTCGTCTCCGTTTATCAAGAAAATAATAATTTTATAGTGGTTATTCCATCGATTTAGGGAGTATTATGAAGTTTTATTAAATTATTTGATAAAAACAATTGAAAGATGCTCATTTACCATGAAAAAGAGTTTAGCATACATTAATACAAATGTAGAATATGGTAGAAATTTTAAAACAACACTAAAGATTATAGGCTTCAGTATATAAAGTATTTACCAAAAACTCAATATTTTTGTAGGGGTTAGCCCATAGATTTTGAGAAAATTTCAAAAAATATGACAATATTTTTTTAATGCCTAGTTGCATCCTGCACTAACATATGATGATGTTCAAAGAGGTTTGGAGCCTTTGTCGTCTCCGTTTATCAAGAAAATAATAATTTTATATTGGTTATTCCATGGATTTAGGGGTATTATGAAGTTTTACTAAATTAATTGATAAAAACAATTGAACGATGCCCATAGATTTTGAGAAAATTTCAAAAAATATGACAATGATTTTTTAATGCCTAGTTGCATCCTGCACTAACATATGATGATTTTCAAAGAGGTTTGGAGCCTTTGTCGTCTCTATTTATCAAGAAAATAATAACTTTATAGTGGTTATTCCATCGATTTAGGGAGTATTATGAAGTTTTATTAATTTATTTGATAAAAAAAATTGAAAGATGCTCATTTACCATGAAAAAGAGTTTAGCATACATTAATACAAATGTAGAATATGGTAGAAATTTTAAAACAACACTAAAGATTATAGGCTTCAGTATATAAAGTATTTACCAAAAACTCAATATTTTTGTAGGGGTTAGCCCATAGATTTTGAGAAAATTTCAAAAAATATGACAATATTTTTTTAATGCCTAGTTGCATCCTGCACTAACATATGATGATGTTCAAAGAGGTTTGGAGCCTTTGTCGTATCCGTTTATCAAGAAAATAATAATTTTATATTGGTTATTCCATGGATTTAGGGGTATTATGAAGTTTTACTAAATTAATTGATAAAAACAATTGAACGATGCCCATAGATTTTGAGAAAATTTCAAAAAATATGACAATATTTTTTAATGCCTAGTTGCATCCTGCACTAACATATGATGATTTTCAAAGAGGTTTGGAGCCTTTGTCGTCTCCGTTTATCAAGAAAATAATAACTTTATAGTGGTTATTCCATCGATTTAGGGAGTATTATGAAGTTTTATTAAATTATTTGATAAAAACAATTGAAAGATGCTCATTTACCATGAAAAAGAGTTTAGCATACATTAATACAAATGTAGAATATGGTAGAAATTTTAAAACAACACTAAAGATTATAGGCTTCAGTATATAAAGTATTTACCAAAAACTCAATATTTTTGTAGGGGTTAGCCCATAGATTTTGAGAAAATTTCAAAAAATATGACAATATTGTTTTAATGCCTAGTTGCATCCTGCACTAACATATGATGATGTTCAAAGAGGTTTGGAGCCTTTGTGCTCTCCGTTTATCAAGAAAATAATAATTTTATATTGGTTATTCCATCGATTTAGGGGTATTATGAAGTTTTACTAAATTAATTGATAAAAAAATTGAACGATGCTCATTTACCATGAAAAAGAGTTTAGCATACATTAATACAAATGTAGAATATGGTAGAAATTTTAAAACAACACTAAAGATTATAGGCTTCAGTATATAAAGTATTTACCAAAAACTCAATATTTTTGTAGGGGTTAGCCCATAGATTTTGAGAAAATTTCAAAAAATATGACAATATTGTTTTAATGCCTAGTTGCATCCTGCACTAACATATGATGATGTTCAAAGAGGTTTGGAGCCTTTGTGCTCCCCGTTTATCAAGAAAATAATAATTTTATAGTGGTTATTCCATCGATTTAGGGGGTATTATGAAGTTTTACTAAATTAATTGATAAAAACAATTGAACGATGCTCATTTACCATGAAAAAGAGTTTAGCATACATTAATACAAATGTAGAATATGGTAGAAATTTTAAAACAACACTAAAGATTATAGGCTTCAGTATATAAAGTATTTACCAAAAACTCAATATTTTTGTAGGGGTTAGCCCATAGATTTTGAGAAAATTTCAAAAATATGACAATATTGTTTTAATGCCTAGTTGCATCCTGCACTAACATATGATGATGTTCAAAGAGGTTTGGAGCCTTTGTCGTCTCCGTTTATCAAGAAAATAATAACTTTATAGTGGTTATTCCATCGATTTAGGGAGTATTATGAAGTTTTATTAAATTATTTGATAAAAACAATTGAAAGATGCTCATTTACCATGAAAAAGAGTTTAGCATACATTAATACAAATGTAGAATATGGTAGAAATTTTAAAACAACACTAAAGATTATAGGCTTCAGTATATAAAGTATTTACCAAAAACTCAATATTTTTGTAGGGGTTAGCCCATAGATTTTGAGAAAATTTCAAAAAATATGACAATATTTTTTAATGCCTAGTTGCATCCTGCACTAACATATGATGATGTTCAAAGAGGTTTGAGCCTTTGTGCTCTCCGTTTATCAAGAAAATAATAATTTTATATTGGTTATTCCATCGATTTAGGGGTATTATGAAGTTTTACTAAATTAATTGATAAAAACAATTGAACGATGCTCATTTACCATGAAAAAGAGTTTAGCATACATTAATACAAATGTAGAATATGGTAGAAATTTTAAAACAACACTAAAGATTATAGGCTTCAGTATATAAAGTATTTACCAAAAACTCAATATTTTTGTAGGGGTTAGCCCATAGATTTTGAGAAAATTTCAAAAAATATGACAATATTGTTTTAATGCCTAGTTGCATCCTGCACTAACATATGATGATGTTCAAAGAGGTTTGGAGCTTTGTCGTCTCCGTTTATCAAGAAAATAATAATTTTATAGTGGTTATTCCATCGATTTAGAGAGTATTATGAAGTTTAATAAATTATTTGATAAAAACAATTGAAAGATGCTCATTTACCATGAAAAAGAGTTTAGCATACATTAATACAAATGTAGAATATGGTAGAAATTTTAAAACAACACTAAAGATTATAGGCTTCAGTATATAAAGTATTTACCAAAAACTCAATATTTTTGTAGGGGTTAGCCCATAGATTTTGAGAAAATTTCAAAAATATGACAATATTGTTTTAATGCCTAGTTGCATCCTGCACTAACATATGATGATGTTCAAAGAGGTTTGGAGCCTTTGTCGTCTCCGTTTATCAAGAAAATAATAACTTTATAGTGGTTATTCCATCGATTTAGGGAGTATTATGAAGTTTTATTAAATTATTTGATAAAAACAATTGAAAGATGCTCATTTACCATGAAAAAGAGTTTAGCATACATTAATACAAATGTAGAATATGGTAGAAATTTTAAAACAACACTAAAGATTATAGGCTTCAGTATATAAAGTATTTACCAAAAACTCAATATTTTTGTAGGGGTTAGCCCATAGATTTTGAGAAAATTTCAAAAAATATGACAATATTGTTTTAATGCCTAGTTGCATCCTGCACTAACATATGATGATTTTCAAAGAGGTTTGGTGCTTTTGTCGTCACTGTTTATCAAGAAAATAATAACTTTATAGAGGTTATTTCATCGATTTAGGGAGTATTATGAAGTTTTATTAAATTATTTGATAAAACCAATTGAAAGATGCTCATTTACCATGAAAAAGAGTTTAGCATACATTAATACAAATGTAGAATATGGTAGAAATTTTAAAACAACACTAAAGATTATAGGCTTCAGTATATAAAGTATTTACCAAAAACTCAATATTTTTGTAGGGGTTAGCCCATAGATTTTGAGAAAATTTCAGAAAATATGACAATATTTTTTTAATGTCTTGTTGCATCCTGCACTAACATATGATGATGTTCAAAGAGGTTTGAGCTTTTGTGCTCTCCGTTTATCAAGAAAATAGTAATTTTATATTGGTTATTCCATCGATTTAGGCGGTATTATGAAGTTTTACTAAATTAATTGATAAAAACAATTGAAAGATGCTCATTTACCATGAAAAAGAGTTTAGCATACATTAATACAAATGTAGAATATGGTAGAAATTTTAAAACAACACTAAAGATTATAGGCTTCAGTATATAAAGTATTTACCAAAAACTCAATATTTTTGTAAGGGTTATCCCATAGATTTTGAAAAAATTTCAAAAAATATGACAATATTGTTTTAATGCCTAGTTGCATCCTGCACTAACATATGATGATGTTCAAAGATGTTTGGAGCCTTTGTCGTATCCGTTTATCAAGAAAATAATAATTCTATATTGGTTATTCCATGGATTTAGGGGGTATTATGAAGTTTTACTAAATTAATTGATAAAAACAATTGAACGATGCCCATAGATTTTGAGAAAATTTCAAAAAATATGACAATATTGTTTTAATGCCTAGTTGCATCCTGCACTAACATATGATGATGTTCAAAGAGGTTTGGAGCCTTTGTCGTCTCCGTTTATCAAGAAAATAATAATTTTATAGTTATTATTCCATCGATTTAGGGAGTATTATGAAGTTTTATTAAATTATTTGATAAAAACAATTGAAAGATGCTCATTTACCATGAAAAAGAGTTTAGCATACATTAATACAAATGTAGAATATGGTAGAAATTTTAAAACAACACTAAAGATTATAGGCTTCAGTATATAAAGTATTTACCAAAAACTCAATATTTTTGTAAGGGTTAGCCCATAGATTTTGAGAAAATTTCAAAAAATATGACAATATTGTTTTAATGCCTAGTTGCATCCTGCACTAACATATGATGATGTTCAAAGAGGTTTGGAGCCTTTGTCATCTCCTTTTATCAAGAAAATAATGACTTTATTGTGGTTATTCCATCGATTTAGGGAGTATTATGAAGTTTTATTAAATTATTTGATAAAAACAATTGAATGATGCTCATTTACCATGAAAAAGAGTTTAGCATACATTAATACAAATGTAGAATATGGTAGAAATTTTAAAACAACACTAAAGATTATAGGCTTCAGTATATAAAGTATTTACCAAAAACTCAATATTTTTGTATGGGTTAGCCCATAGATTTTGAGAAAATTTCAAAAAATATGACAATATTGTTTTAATGCCTAGTTGCATCCTGCACTAACATATGATGATGTTCAAAGAGGTTTGGAGCCTTTGTGCTCTCCTTTTATCAAGAAAATAATAATTTTATATTGGTTATTCCATCGATTTAGGGGGTATTATGAAGTTTTACTAAATTAATTGATAAAAACAATTGAACGATGCTCATTTACCATGAAAAAGAGTTTAGCATACATTAATACAAATGTTGAATATGGTAGAAATTTTAAAACAACACTAAAGATTATAGGCTTCAGTATATAAAGTATTTACCAAAAACTCAATATTTTTGTAGGGGTTAGCCCATAGATTTTGAGAAAATTTAAAAAAATATGACAATATTGTTTTAATGCATAGTTTCATCCTGCACTAACATATGATGATGTTCAAAGAGGTTTGGAGCCTTTGTCGTCTCCGTTTATCAAGAAAATAATAATCTTATAGTGGTTATTCCATCGATTTAGAGAGTATTATGAAGTTTTATTAAATTATTTGATAAAAACAATTGAAAGATGCTCATTTACCATGAAAAAGATTTAAGCATACATTAATACAAATGTAGAATATGGTATAAATTTTAAAACAACACTAAGGATTATAGGCTTCAGTATACAAAGTATTTACCAAAAACTCAATATTTTTGTAGGGGTTAGCCCATAGATTTTGAGAAAATTTCAAAAAATATGACAATATTGTTTTAATGCCTAGTTGCATCCTGAACTTACATATGATGATGTTCAAAGAGGTTTAGAGCCTTTGTGCTCTCCGTTTATCATGAAAATAATAATTTTATAGTGGTTATTCCATCGATTTAGGAGGTATTATGAAGTTTTACAAAATTAATTGATAAAAACCATTGAACGATGCTCATTTTGCATGAAAAAAGAGTTTAACATACATTAATACAAATGTATAATATTGTAGAAATTTTAAAACAACACTAAAGATTATAGGCTTCAGTATATAAAGTATTTACCAAAAACTCAATATTTTTGTAAGGGTTAGCCCATTGATTTTGAGAAAATTTCAAAAAATATGACAATATTGTTTTAATTCCTAGTTGCATCCTGCACTAACATATGATGATGTTCAAAGAGGTTTGGAGCCTTTGTCGTCTCCTTTTATCAAGAAAATAATGACTTTATAGTGGTTATTCCATCGATTTAGGGAGTATTATGAAGTTTTATTAAATTATTTGATAAAAACAATTGAAAGATGCTCATTTACCATGAAAAAGAGTTTAGTATACATTAATACAAATGTTGAATATGGTATAAATTTTAAAACAACATTAAAGATTATAGGCTTCAGTATACAAAGTATTTACCAAAAACTCAATATTTTTGTAGGGGTTAGCTCATAGATTTTGAGAAAATTTCAAAAAATATATAACAATATTGTTTTAATACCTAGTTGCATCCTGCACTAACATATGATGATGTTTAAAGAGGTTTGGAGCCTTTGTGCTCTCCGTTTATCAAGAAAATAATAATTGTTCCATCGATTTAGGAGGTATTATGAAGTTTTACTAAATTAATTGATAAAAACCATTGAAAAATGCCCATTTACCATGAAAAAGAGTTTAGCATACATTAATACAAATGTAAAATATGGTAGAAATTTTAAAACAACACTAAAGATTATAGGCTGCAGTGTATAAAGTATTTACCAAAAACTCAATATTTTTGTAGGGGTTAGCCCATAGATTTTGAGAAAATTTCAAAAAATATGACAATATTGTTTTAATGCCTAGTTTAATCCTGCACTAACATATGATGATGTTCAAAGAGGTTTGGAGCCTTTGTCGTCTCCGTTTATCAAGAAAATAATAATTTTCTAGTTATTATTCCATCGATTTAGGGAGTATTATAAAGTTTTATTAAATTATTTGATAAAAACAATTGAAAGATGCTCATTTACCATGAAAAAGAGTTTAGCATACATTAATACAAATGTAGAATATGGTAGAAATTTTAAAACAACACTAAAGATTATAGGCTTCAGTATATAAAGTATTTACCAAAAACTCAATATTTTTGTAGGGGTAGACACCAATTTTATCATGTTTGTTTGGTTTAGTCCGGTTCGGTTTAGATTATTTGTGGCTGGAAAATTTCATGAAAAGCCAACATTCTCAAGTTCAGTGATAAATTAATAACTAGAGTTGCGTATATATATATATTTAAAATAAAATATAAAATAAATTATCAAAATATATATGTATATATAATATATATTTATATATATATTGAAATTGATTTTTACGAAAAATTGTAGTAATCATATATTCACCACTTCTTTGTTTATTTATTTAAAAATGTAACATCATATGTTCGAAACAATCAAACCAAAATGTGATGAATGAGTTCGAATTGTGGAATTTAGTGTGAACCGAATTTGGTATAACTAAACCGGAAATAACCGATAACCTAATAACAAACTCGTGTCCCGTGTGTTACGCTCACTAGATAAACACCAAACCTGTAAATGATATGATAGTAAGGAGAGGAGGACTCGTTGCTGCTGCCCTTGGCTCCCACTTTCTCGCACCTCATCGTCGTCTTCTCAACTTCGGTGCTCCTCTCTCCTGCCTCCCTCCTCTTCTTCCTCTTCCTCGCCGCCGATCTAATCTACGGTTGTGTTCTTCCTCATTGCGGTCGGGAGACATGGCGGAAACGAGATCCCCTCCCGCGGCGAAGAAAGTGGAGCACGTGATGCAGATGTTCGGTGACGTTAGGGTTGACAATTACTATTGGCTTCGTGATGATTCTCGTTGCAATCCCGATATGCTTTCGTACCTCCGTGAAGAAAACGACTACACTGGTTCCGTCATGTCTGGTGAGTTAGTTAGGTTGTTAGGGATTAGGGCTTTTCGCATCTCGATTCGGTTTATAATACTTTGGATTATAGATTATGGTTGGATTCGGTTAACAATAGATTTGTAATTTTGGATTAAAAAATCAAGGTCCGGCTAGTAATATCAAGATGTGTTATTGGTTTATATATTTTAATTGATTTATAAATTCAAGGTTTGGATTTGAGTCTTTGTATTCTTAACAAAAAAAGTCCATACAAATCCATGAAATCAAATCTATTAGTAAATCCGTATGATTATGATTGAACCACACTTGATTTGAATTAAAATTTATAAATCATTAAACCAATAATACCAATAACAGTCGATTTAGTTTGGATTTTCAAATCCATTAAAATACACTAACCAATAACCCCCACTAGTCTATCTATTTTGTATTATTTTGGTTTTTGGGTCTATAGATCCGGTCGGGCACTGGTTTAAGTTTTCCGGTTCGGATTTGTGGTTCAGTTACAAATGCTCAGGAATAATACATTGAGTGTGCAAAGCTGTGAGATAATTAGATGGGAACTTAATTTTTTTCAGGGACTAAGCAATTTGAGGATAAGCTGTTTGCTGAAATAAGAGGGAGGATCAAGGAAGATGATATATCTGCGCCTCTACGCAAGGGTCCTTACTACTACTACAAGAAGAATCTTCAAGGAAAGGAATATGCTCAGCATTGTAGGCGTTTGATCGCTGACAACAAAGCTGAGCCTTCTGTTTATGATACTATGCCAACTGGGCCAGATGCTCCTCCTGAGCATATCATATTGGATGAGAATATCAAGGCCCAAGAGTATGACTACTACAGTATTGGTGCCTTCAAGGTTAGACGACTATGGAAAATAGATTTTGATTTCAAAAACTGCGTTTTTTTTCGTTAACAATTGTGTTTCGTTCTTTTAATGCTGTCTTCAGGCTAGTCCAGATCATAAATTGGTGGCCTATGCAGAGGACACAAAAGGTGATGAGATATATACAGTGAATGTCATCGACTCTGAGTCCCTGAAACCATTAGGACAACCACTTAAAGGACTGACTTGTTATCTTGAATGGGCTGGTAATGATGCTTTGGTCTACATTACTATGGACGAAATCCTGCGACCTGATAAGGTTTACTTCTGAACGATTTTTTATTTAGATTTTGCTCTATTAATTATTCTTATTACATTAAATACTGTTTCTTTGAAACTTCATGTTGTCATTTTCGTACATTTGTTGTGACAGGTTTGGTTACATAAGTTGGGGACAGAACAATCCAGTGATGTATGCCTCTACCACGAGAAGGATGATATGTTTTCTCTTGATCTTCATGCCTCTGAGAGCCATAAGTATATTTTTGTTGCATCCGAAAGCAAAACTACGAGATTTGTCTTCTCGCTTGATGTGTCCAAGCCTCAGGATGGACTCAAGGTGTTGACACCTCGTGTAGATGGCATTGATTCATCTGTCAGCCACCGAGGGAACCACTTTTTAATCCAGCGAAGGAGCACTGAGGTTTACAACTCAGAACTGGTGGCCTGTTCAGTTGATGACACATCTAAGACAACAGTTCTGATTCCGCATAGAGAAAGGTAAACCATTTTTGTTAGAATCTGTTTTGTCATTGTCAGTGTTCATATCCAAAATCCTGAGGAAGTCCAACTAGTTTTTAGTCTCATTTATATTCTTCGATTTTTTTCCAATCGCTAATTGAGTTTTATACTGCATTATTCACTTAAATATAAGTTCACCTTGTATCATATAGCCATATGGTAATAATTACACTGTATTTTTGATATGGACAGTGTAAAGATTCAGGAAATTCAGCTCTTTCGAGATCATCTTGCAGTATTCGAGCGTGAACAAGGACTGCAGAAGATAACAGTTCATAGGCTTCCCGCTGAGGGAGAGCCTCTGAACAAACTCCAAGCTGGTCGTAATGTTAGCTTTGTTGATCCGGTCTATTCAATTGACTCAACAGAGTCTGAATTTGCGTCCAGTGTTATAAGGTTCCGCTACAGCTCGATGAAGACACCTCCTTCTGTGTATGACTATGACATGGATAGTGGTACTTCTGTTATCAAGAAGATTGACACAGTAAGTAAACTACTTAGTCTTTCCAACTCCCGTATTTGGATCAGTTACCTATGCACTCTGCACATATAGTTGTGAATTTTAATATTTCAATTTTCAATGCATAAGCGTATTCATTAATGGTGGCGACTGGCGAGTCATATTTACATGAAACGCACTATCTTTCTGGCTGTTACTTTGGTTTTACGATTTTGTTTTTTTTTTTCGTATATAAGCTGCTGCCTTATCTTTGGACATGGTCATCGCTTGATCTTTATGATAACATGCTGTATTTTTACAGGTATTGGGAGGTTTCGATGCATCGAATTATGTTACAGAAAGAAAATGGGTCACTGCAGCTGACGGAACTCAAGTTCCAATGTCTATTGTTTATAACAAAAACCTTGCAAAGCTCGATGGGTCTGATCCGTGTCTGCTGTATGGATATGGTTCATATGAGGTAAAGCTTTTATGGTCCTTTCACTTATTTTTTTGGTGTGCGAAGCTTTAAATTACTCTCATCGTTACAGATCTCTGTGGATCCATATTTCAAGGCATCAAGGTTATCCTTGTTAGATCGTGGTTTTATCTACGTAATTGCACATGTTCGTGGGGGCGGTGAAATGGGGAGGCAGTGGTACGAGAACGGGAAGCTGTTGAAGAAGAAGAACACATTCACTGATTTTATAGCTTGTGCTGAGTCTTTAATAGAACTTAAGTATTGCTCAAAGGAAAAACTGTGTGTCGAAGGAAGGAGTGCTGGTGGCTTGCTGATGGGTGCTGTTCTGAACATGAGGCCTGACTTGTTCAAAGTGGTTATTGCTGGAGTTCCTTTTGTAGACGTTTTGACAACAATGCTGGACCCAACTATTCCGCTTACTACATCTGAATGGGAGGTTCGTTTGATACTTGTTCAGCGCCTTGAAACATTGAATGACATACTTTCTTACTTACATGTGTTATTTGTTGGTTTCTATCATTTGTAGGAGTGGGGTGACCCAAGAAAGGAAGAGTTCTACTTCTACATGAAGTCATATTCCCCTGTTGACAATGTGAGTATATCGCCTCTTTTTGGTATTAATATGCAATAACATGTCATGAAAGGTCTCTGCGATGATGCATCTATTCCAATATAACAGGTCACGGCGCAGAATTATCCAAATGTTCTTGTTACTGCTGGGTTAAATGGTAAGCATTCATTTGTCTAGATACAATATGGAATCAAAATTGCTTCTCATTTTGGCAAAGTACGTTATTTCCTGATCGATGTTGCCCTGATTCTCTTATTGGAAAACTTGGCAAATGCCTTTTTTTTGTAACTGTGTCTGTCCAACAGATCCAAGAGTCATGTACTCTGAACCTGCCAAGTTTGTGGCGAAACTGAGAGAAATGAAGACTGACAACAACTTGCTTTTGTTCAAATGTGAGCTTGGCGCTGGACATTTCTCCAAATCTGGGAGGTATGAACGTAGTCTCAACATTACAAACACATCCGTTTGTACTGGACTCGAGTTGTGTTCAAACTAAGGTTGGTTGGTTTTTGCTATGTGATATTGACCCATGTTTGATGCTATAATGCAGATTCGAGAAGCTTCAGGAAGATGCGTTTACGTTTGCGTTCATGATGAAAGTTCTGGACATGATTCCAGCTTCTGTGTGAGTGATCAGAAAAAAAAAAAAAAGCCTCTTAAGAGAGTTTAGATTTATTTTATGCGCTCTTTTCTTTAAGCTCAGATTCTTTCTAGACACATTTTTATGCGTTTGCTAATAAAAGAGCTAAAGACTTAACAAGACAGTATAAAAAAAGGCTTAACAATGGTCTGAAAATGCTTCTTAACGATGGTCGTGAGCGAGATCATAGAGATCTAGAAACTAAACACTAATATCTGTGGCTAATTTTATTCTAAAATGGATTTGATTGATTCCGAGTGTTAAAAAGTATTCTACTATTTTTACCTGCGGGACTGCACAGATATTTAATTTTAAATTTTAATTTATATCTGTAGTAAATGTCATATTTGTAAATATAATTGTATTACATAAAGTAAATATATATTTTAGCCTAAAATCTATCACCAAAACTGGATATCATATAAACAAATCCAATATTTATATAATTAGATCTATGTGTAAGATATATAGCAAACAAAATTTTTGAAAGATACGTTTATCAAATTGACAGCTATAGTTAGTATGTTTAAAAAATATATACATTAGTTATAAAATTGGTAAGAAGTTAAAATGAACTTTTAACAAATTTGTGATATATAAAAATTAAGATTAAAACACGCAACACCGAAGTACTCTTTTGTGGTCTGGGTCGCTTTGAGGGACCGACTGTCAACAGGAAATAGAATGACACAATGGTCCACAAGTGTTGACACTTCTTGTATCTTCTGCCAAGTACCGGTGAAAACAGTTGATCACCTATTTTTTGAGTGCTCATACTCAAAGCAGATATGGGAGAAACTAGCGAGAGGTGTGCTAAGGGATCGGTTTACTCCGAGCTGGTCTGATATTAGGAGGATAATTGTCGATGAAGATCAAGATAAAATGCTCCTCTTTACTATCAGATATGTATTTCAGACTGCAGTTCATAGCATTTGGAGAGAGAGAAACCGAAGAAGACACGGGGAGGCTGCTTCTCCATATGCTCTAATTGCAAAGCTGATCGACAAGACCATGAGAAATAAATTCTCAATCATTCAAAAGAAAGGGGATAAGAGGCTGGCAGGAGGGTTACAATATTGGTTTTCAACAAGATAATACTTCATGTGAAGGGGACTTGAGCTGCAGTTTTGAGAAAAGGATAAACTTTTGAAGGCTAAAATTTGATTGGGAAGAACCAGTAGGAGTGAGAGCTGGAAATCCAGTAGGAGTGAGTGCTGGTAAATCCAGTAGGAGTGAGAGTTGGCTGCCTAGTAGGAGTAAGAGCTAGGTAGAGTTTGAGAAGGATGGGAAGAGACGAGGAGGTCGATAAGCTGAAGCATGATTTTCTTATTGATTTTATAAAACTTGTATAAACCTTAGAAGAAAGGACACACATAGTTGTAACAAAGTTTTTTCTTTTTGAATTAAATTTAACATTCAATTCAAAAAAAAAAATTAAGATTAAAAGTTATTAGAAAATAAAATGAAAATACTAATTTTATTTAACTGGTAAGATATTATAAATGAGCTTCAATTTGTCAACATTTAATTATTTTATGCGCTCCTTTCTTGAAGCTCAAGTTTCTTATAGACACATTTTTATGCGTTTGCTAATAAAGAGTTAAAGACTTTTAAAAGACCGTATAAAAAAAAGGCTTGATGATGGTCTGGAAATGCTTCTTAACGATGTTCTTGAGTTAAAGACTTTTACAAGACGTATAAAAGACCGTCTAAACTGGAGACATTAATCTGTGTTGCTAATTTTATTCTAAAATGGATTTGATTGATTCCGAGTATTAAGAAGTATTTAACGTTGCTAATTGCATGCCTATGAAGTTTTCATGACAATATAACATTCCAAACCTTTTGATCTGTTGTCATGTGTGGAAAAATGCATTATGTTGCGATGGTGGACCAAAAAAAAAACCTCCAATTTTCATATGTTTATGTCTTAAACTCTTAAGTAAATGGGTCCGAAAATGATTCGGGTACGACCAGACGTATCCATTTAAGGAAAGTAAAAAAGGAAACTGGGTCAGTCCAAATAAGGAAGGTAACGAAACCCTTGGCGCACACGCATATATCTCAAAACAAAGACAAAACCCTTAATAACCGAGTCTCCTCCTCCGTCTTCGTCGCTTAGTTTTAATATCCCTCAGACTTTCCTCTCTTTTCGAACAAGTGTGCAGCAACTATGGCGGGCTTTGCATCACCGAATGTGACAGCACAGTTCCACTCGAAGACCAAAATCGAAGAGAAAGTGGACTACGCAAACCTCCCTTGCCCTAAACCCTACGAAGATATCCACCTCGAAGCTACCAGTTGAGTACCACACAAGACACTCTCTCTCTGTCTTCTTGGGTTTCTGATTTATGGGTCTTTCTTTTACTCTCTACTTTTGGAAACCTAAATCGAAATAGGTGTTGCTCTTTAAGACTTATGCCGCTCTTCTAAACCTATAGATAACACTTTAACCTGTTTCTTGTTAATGGTTTTGCCATAACTTTAAGGTTATGAACTTTGACGTGTTTCTTGTTAATGGTTTTGTCACACTTTGACTTGGGTGGGGTATTTCTTATACTTTTCAAGCATTATATATCCTTAAGTGAGATTGTGTGAGTTTTGATTTCACTTTTGCAGAGTCTCTAAAGCCAGAACTCTTTGAGGGTTTTCGCCTCGACTACACCAAGAGGATGAACCACAAGTTTTCTCTTATTCATAGGTACATTGAGTTTTCGTTTTAAAAAAAAGAAGAAGCATATTTGTGTGTCCTAAGTAACTAAGCTTGTGAGTTGATTTTTTCAAAAACAGCTTACTGATGGGAAACAGTGAATTTCCAGCTGAACGATCTCAGCATATTTTCAAGACTCCAACTTCCAGTTATGAATTTGGTGCAAATCTCATTGACCCAAAGGTGTATATACTTTTTGTTTGTTTGTGGTATTTTACTATTCTGTTTGTCATCAACAAGTTATAATTTAACATTTACCAACTTGTAAACCAGTTGATGCTTGACGGGAGGCTCATGATGGATGGTACAGTTATTGCGAGATTCAATAGCGTTTTAAAGGAGAACTTCACCATCAAGACTACTGCTCAGGTACAACAAGTTTCATATTGTGTTGTTCTTCTGCTCTAATTAGCCTCTCTTTTTTTTTTGTCTATAACCATATTCTTTTTTTTTCTCGCTGCCAGCTGATAAATGAGCTAGATCAGTCACAAGGCGTGTTCACCGTTGATTACAAGGTGCGTAGTTATCTCTGTTCAATATTTTTGTTTATATCTATGAACCATGTTTGATTCTTTTAGATTGTCACATTATGTTTTGTAGGGGTCCGACTATAGAACTCAGTTTCAGCTTGGAAACTACAAGAATCAGTTTAAGCCTGGAACCAGTTCCCTGTTCAGAGCTAACTATATTCAGGTGTGAAATTAACTACTTGTCCTTGCTATTACGCTTTACCATCTTAAGTGTATTGTTGTTATGTACTGAGATGTGATCAATCTTTCCTTTTGTTAGTTACAAGAAAAGGTACAACGCTTTTGTCAAGCATTAGATAGATAACCTTTTGTTAGTTACTAAAATATTAACTCTTTTTCTTTCCACTGTGAATTGAATATATATATTTTTTATTGCAGCATGTCACACCCAAGCTATCTTTAGGTGGCGAGGTTTTATATCTTAGTGAGCATAGGAAGTCGGTTGTTGGTTATGTGGCTAGATACGAGACTGATAAAATGGTACAACGCTTTCTTCTCCAAATCAGAATAATTTGTAAAAACTTCTCAATGTTCTTTTCTTTTGATCTTCAAGCTAACTTTCAATATTATATTTTACAAACAGGTTGCCTCTGGGCAAGTTGCTTCCTCTGGTGTGGCTATCATGAACTATGTTCATAAAGTTACAGACAAGGTAAAACATTCCAGTCTCATCTTTATTGAGTGGATAAGCTAAAAACTCATGATGTTTTTTTTTCTTTGTATTCAGATCTCTTTAGCAGCAGAATTCTTTTACAGTTTTATGTTAAGAGATGGTGCAGGTAGTGTTGGGTATGACCTGATGTTCAGACAGGTACATAGTGCATTTTTCTGTTGGAGTCTTGAAATAACAAACAAAAAAAGAAATGTTCTAACTTGGTTTTTTTTTCTTGTTGGGGTTTGGTTTTAGAGTCGAGTAAGAGGAAAGATCGATTCTAATGGTGTTGTCTTTGCTCACGTGGAAGAACAATTGTGTCCTGGACTTGGTTTGCTTCTATGCGCTGAGGTAAAGAAAATAACTAAGCATGCGGTTTCATGGTCATGAATGTTATAATGATTGGTTTATTAAAAGGACCATTTTCTTGAATAATCAGGTTGATCATGTGAAGACGGATTACAAGTTTGGTTTGGGTGTTAAATACGAAGGCCTCTAGATTTTATTTTCTTTAGGCGTTGTTTATCCTCAAAGAGTTATCAGCTTAGGAAAGTGACTGTGAGGCACTCCCTCTCTCTCTCACACACTCTTTGTTTAAGGTTTTAAGTGTTTTTGTGTATTGCTTCCAAAAGAATATACTACTAGGCAAGAAGGTTTCCTCAATCCCAGTACGTTTTTTAATCTAATGTGTGTTAACTTTTGATTATTTCTTTTCTGTGTTCTTGCAATATAAATCTTATACCGACACTAGAAACAGTCTTTAAAAAGAATTAACAAAATAATTTATATCTAAGCACTGAACTCACATATCTAAGCCATGAATTGCGATAACTACACCCTTTGTTTTACTTTACATTTACATGTTAAACAAACATAAACTAAGAATTTTTGTTTGTTTATAATATCCTTAAAATTTGGAGAATAGTAAAATTAATGCACAAATCATTTTAAATTCAAAAATAGAACAATAAATAATAGCATCACTTCAGTAAAAATAATAATAAAGAATAAACTAGTTTGTATGTTTTGGAGATCATTTGAGATTGAGCAGAATCAATAACTAGTTTAAGATAACTTTTAAGTAGAGGTACTAGGTAAATTTTAAGATGGGCTGAGATCTTTCTTAATGGACCGAAGGTGAAATATGTCAGCTGATGTTATTTTCTTCTTTTTAAATTTTTTTCCGAAATATATTTATTTACTTATATATTTTCGTTGAGATTTTACACTCGTTTTAAAATGGCCTCTAATTATATAATTTTTAAATTGCTGATATAAGTCTGAGCGTATCTAACTAAATTAATCAATCACAGTTCCTGTCGTTCCAAAACGGCGCCGTTGCGTGTGATTTTACGATGGTCAACTCGAAAACCCTATAATATGAAATAAGAAGGAAAGAATTGGCCTTTCACACTATTCCTTCCTCTGTTTCGCTTCCTTCCCCTACAGAGAGATTCACGCCTCAACCCCCCTACCAACTTCCTTTCTCCTCCTTCGGGTTTCGATTCTTCTCCTCCTTCGGATTGCGTTTCTCAATTGGAGTCTCGGTGATCGAAATTGAATGTCGAAATCATCAGCCCTTTAGACTTTTTCAAAGTATGTACCTTTACGGTGATTGCGATCGTTTATTCTGATTTTAGAAGATTTTAGAGAGTGAAAGTTGAGGTCTTTGCGATGGATTCGGCGATTGAAATCAGTTCAGACAGTGATGTTGAGATACAAGAAACTAGAACCAATCTTCCTCAAGGTTCTGTTTTTTTTTTCTCACCTATCCTTTGTTACTTGTTTCTCACTTTATGGTGATGTGTGTGTGTTTTTTACCTCGCAGGCTCTACGCTTAGACCTCACTTTGTTAGGGGGGCGTCTTTAAATGCAAATGGTCTCACAAGAGTGGGACTTCCACTACCCTCTTCACGCAATGGCTTTGAAGCCAAGCCACTGACTAATGGGTACATTGGATCTTCTCAACAGGATGTTAAAAGGGTTCTTCCACCTTCTCTTACTCGGCCTCCTATGCCGTTGAGGCCTGATATCGTCGGTACGAGTAATGGCAACGGGAGTCAGCTTCGTGGGGTTTATGGTGCTACTCCAGCTGTGTCAGCTCCAGGAAACAACGGTAACTTTGGTGGTGGTTATGGTGGGTTCCATGATGGGATGGGTATGGGCATGGGGCGTGTCATTAATGGGGATAGGTTGTTTCCTCCGTCTGGGGCGCATGGAGCAGGTGCTTCTACCTCGCATTTCAATGGTGGAAGTGATCCGTTGCATAGGAATGGCATGGGTGAGGATAGGAGTTCGGAGAATGACGAGAGGCTCATCTATCAGGCTGCACTTCAGGTTTTTATCATTATCCCAGCATTTGCCTTGTGTAGCTCCTGTACTAGTTCTCCTTTTGGTGGGTTTAATACTATGTCTATCTGCAATACACTTCTCTCTTTCACCAGCTCTTTGGTCATTGGGTTTAGGCTTGTTCCTTTCTGGTTAGTTATATATCAGAGAGATCAATATATTTCTTACGGTTCAGATGTCTTAAGATGTGTACAAGTCTTTTTATCTTCCCTTTTGAGAATCATTAGCATCGTCACTTTTGTAGCATTCATCTCTTGATTCATATTGTTCATCATGATTATAGTTTCCATATCTAAGAGTTTGGTGTTCTTGCATAATATCACTGTATGTGTAGTAAGTGCTTTTTGTTATAAACAAGTGAGTACTTCCTGCAGAATCTGAATCAACCCAAGTCCGAGGTCGATTTACCTGACGGTCTTCTTTCAGTTCCTCTTATGAAGCATCAGGTACTCATGTTTCTTGTTCATCTTTCAGTATCTGTTTGGATTGGGCTTGCAATACTAAAGCACTGTTGTTTCTCAGAAAATTGCATTGGCATGGATGTTTCAGAAGGAAACTAGAAGTGCGCCTTGTCTGGGAGGGATATTAGCTGATGATCAGGTTACTTTTAGTCGTAATCCTTTACCGCTAAACTATTACGTTTCACTATGTTTCCCTCTCATTCAATTTGGTTTACTGTGCAGGGCCTTGGTAAAACAATCTCAACAATTGCTCTTATCCTAAAACAAATGCACGAGGCAAAATCAAAGTCTGAGAATTCAAGCAATCAAGTGGCTGAAGCATTGGATCTGGATGCTGATGATGAATCAGAGAATCCATTTGTGAAACAAGAGTCGAAGGCTATAAGTGTTAATGGCAGTTTTGGCATGAAGAAAGCCAGGGAAGAAGAAGCCAGTACTTCAACAAGGAAATTTAATGGGAAAAGACCAGCAGCTGGCACTTTAATTGTTTGTCCAGCCAGTGTTGTTCGGCAGTGGGCAAGAGAACTCGATGAGAAGGTTACTGAAGAAGCCAAGCTTTCTGTTCTAATCTACCACGGTGGTAACAGGACCAAAGATCCTACTGAGCTAGCAAAGTATGATGTGGTGATGACAACTTACGCTATCGTCTCAAATGAAGTTCCAAAGAAAGCCCTGAAGGATGACGATGAGAATGATGAAAAATATGCCGATAATCATGGTCTGGCCTCTGGCTTCTCCATGAGTAAGAAACGCAAAGAAGTGTTGGGTGCTCCTAAAAAGAGTAAGAAACGAGGCAAGAAAAACGCTGACGAGTCTGACCCTGACTGTGGTGCTCTAGCAAAGGTTGGGTGGTTAAGAGTTGTCCTAGACGAAGCTCAGACGATTAAGAACCATAGAACCCAGGTGGCAAGAGCTTGTTGTGGTCTTCGAGCCAAAAGGAGATGGTGTTTGTCTGGAACACCGATTCAAAACACGATAGATGATTTGTATAGCTATTTCAGGTTTCTGAGGTATGATCCATATGCCGTGTACAAGTCATTCTACAGCACAATTAAGGTTCCAATTTCCAGAAATTCCCAAATTGGTTACAAGAAGCTTCAAGCTATTTTGAAGGCTATAATGCTGCGCCGTACCAAAGGTACTTTGACTCTCTCATTAATTTTTTTAAGTTGATAAAATTGGTGTCTGGTGATGGTCTTTGACTTCATCACAGTGTTCTATTTATATCTGTTGAGAGTTTCTATTAATTATCTTCTGATCTACGATCTAGGAACATTGCTTGATGGTCAGCCTATAATTAATCTACCACCGAAGACAATTAATTTGAGCAAGGTAGACTTTTCGGTAGAGGAGCGGTCTTTTTACACGAAGCTTGAATCCGATTCACGTTCTCAGTTCAAGGTGCTCTTTCTAACAGTTCATCCTTTGTTTATAGCTGTGGTCTGCACAATTTTGTAGTAACTAGCAACTCGATGATATTTTTCTTCTCTCTGCAGGCGTATGCTGATGCAGGAACTTTGAATCAAAACTATGCGAACATTCTTCTCATGCTTTTACGGTTACGTCAAGCCTGTGACCATCCCCAACTTGTGAAAGGATTCAGCTCAGATTCTGTAGGAAAAGAATCAGAAAAAGCTGCTAAAAAACTTTCTAGGGAGGTTTGTGTTAGCTTGCTGAATCGATTAGAATCCTCTCCCATCTGCCGTGCCTGCAACGTAAGTGCATAAATGATGTGGATCTAGATATCTTCAGGTTCTCACCATCTGATTACCTCATTCTGTTATTTTGCAGGATCCACCAGAAGCTCCTGTTATTACTCTGTGTGGCCATATATTCTGCTATCAGTGTGTATCAGAATACATCACAGGGGATGAGAACTCGTGCCCTGTATGCAGAGAACAGCTTGCGCCTGATGTTGTTTTCTCCAAGTCTACTCTTCGAAGCTGTGCCGCTGATGATATTGGTTGTAGTTCTTCCTCACATGCTAAAGGTCTTAACAAAGCAGCTTTTCAGAATGGCGAGTTCAGCTCGTCAAAAATCAAAACTGTCTTAGATATTCTGCAGTCGCTTTCTAACCAAGGAAGAGGTCCAAACTCAACTCAGAACGGTGGAATGCCTTCTTCCTCGCTGCCATATGACGTCGATGATGACGATGATGTGACCATTATAGAGCAAACGAGTGTGCCTTCAACTCCTCCTTGCAACCAAGCGCCAGTGAAAACGATCATCTTTTCTCAGTGGACTAGTATGCTTGACGTGCTCGAGTTCTCTCTAAATGAAAAGACTATAGAGTTCAGAAGATTAGATGGTACAATGAGTCTAGCTGCTAGAGACAGAGCTGTCAAAGAATTCAGCAACGATCCAGATGTAAGTCGATCTTTCCAAACTTTCTAAACTTGATTTCTCCTACGCAATTGAGTATATGTTATGTTCCCTTCTTTTTATCACAGGTACAAGTGATGATAATGTCATTAAAAGCTGGAAACCTTGGGCTGAATATGGTTGCTGCAAGTCATGTCATTCTTCTTGATCTTTGGTGGAATCCAACTACTGAGGACCAAGCTATTGATCGAGCACATCGTATTGGACAAACTCGACCAGTTACTGTTACTCGTATTACGATTACAAATACTGTTGAGGATAGAATTTTGGCACTCCAGGTATGGTTTCTTTGCTTCTAACTGATACATGTTTCCCCTCAGTTTCTCATTCCTGGTTCTTTGATTATTTTTTGTATCATCAGGAAGAGAAAAGAGCAATGGTTGCATCTGCCTTTGGTGAAGACCATGGTGGAGGCTCTGCAACTCGACTAACAGTAGATGATCTCAAATATCTTTTCATGGTGTAGACAAGTTTGGTTTAGCGTATTTCTAAATCTCCGGTTTACCAAGTTTCACTTCCAGAGTTTTGATCATGAAGAAACCTTTGAGCTGCATTTTATGTTCTTCAGGTTCACAGATTGGAATTGAGCAAATTTGTAAATAACTCTTTCTTTTTCATAGTTATATACATCAGACTACCCTTTGGAGAAAGTGCATGTGTTCTCATTGTAATCTAAATATACACCAACTTAGTTTCATTCATACATAACAGAATCATATCCTGAAAGAAGGTCAAACTTATTCTTTGCAACAGTTTTTAGTTCTGAGATCATGATTTAATAATTGTAGACAGTTCTAAAAATTGGGTCTAAACAAAATGATTTTTCCAGAATGGCTATTTAAAAAATCGTTTTAGACACTTAAAAAACTGCCTGGCTTCTGATAAGCAATAATCCTAAAGAGCCTAATCAAGCCTATAGATATTTAGAACACATTGATTGTATAGGAAACTATTGAAGATCATGAAATGAACAGAACATAAATGTTTTTATCATCCGATCAAAAGGCATATATGCAGAGGCAGTTAAAAACATTGGCCAAAGTCACATCATGAAACAACTAAGATTGTGTCTCTATGTATAACAAAAGAAAGTGACTCTCTGATCATAAACAAAAGAGAACACACAAGTGTTTATATCATTCATCTTCTTTCATTTCCTGCATCTCCAAGCTGATACCGAGTATAGAGGTCTATCTTGCCAGCAAATCACTGCACACCCACTCTCTTCTTTGATCATATACCCATCAAAACCATACCCTTGAAGCAACCTCCTAGCCTGCAACATTGCAAAATAGCTAAGAGGAACATTCCCAAAACCAGCCAAATCAATCCTCTGGCTCCACTTCTCTAGCTTCTCATGCCTTTCCCTTCTCTCAGATCCCTCGCACGCTATGATGTTCTTGATCTCCTCTCCGAAAAACATCTTCTCCACTTTGATCCTATCTTGACAAGTCCTTGGAACTTTTGCTTCCAAGCAATCAAACAATGCTGCGTAGGTGTAGAGTGATTCCAATAGTCTCTCCATCAGTGTGGACCCGTTGTGGTCTGAGTCTTGCTCAGTGACCACCATGATCTTTGGAGACAAACCCCACATTGCATTGAGGAATCTATCAACCCTTACTGAGCTAGGTAGAGGCAAAGATGAAGCCGAGTCGCCGCTCAGGCTGCATCCATTCTTTCTCAAGATATCATCATCAGAGGCCAAGAAGTTATGCAACTGAAGAACCGAGCTGACGGCCAAGGCCTCTCCTGTCTTAACGCGCAACTGGTCTATGTTCAAAGACTCTAAACTACTCACAACGGGATTAAACTGAAACGGGATGTCGAGCTTCTCCGCTTCCTCAGTGAGTCTATGAGCCATTTGATCAAGCACTTCCTTGTGGCGATGAACACAAGTGATCCTCAAATGCGGTGGACCTTCAGGCCTAGAGTTAAAATCTTGAATCAAAGCAAGCCACTGAGCAGGCTCTGAAGCATCGAGATCAATCACGTGAACCATCTTCTCTCCTTCCATAGCCTCGAGTATAGCTCGGTTAGTGAGCAGGTAAGACACTTTGAGTATAGGGAACATATCAAAGAACAATCTCCTCACATGAACCTCCTCGGAGACGTTACTGGTCTTTCTCTGAGTTGCGTTGAGCGCCTTGTGGAGACCAGGCCAAGACTTGAGGATCCTGTTAGCTAGCGCTTCGGTGAAGTAAGCTGCGACTCGCTGCATCGTGTCGCCGTCAGGGGAAGAGAGGAGAGAGAGCTGCTCTAGTGCTGCGTTTGCGTTTTGGAGGCTGCCTGAGGCCACGTGGTTGGCGCAGGTTAGCAGGAGGTGGATCAAGTAGAGACCGCGCTCCTCTGGTTTGAGGTCTTTGAAGGGTGATGAGGGAGAAGAGAGGAGAGCTGGTCTTGTGAGTGACATGGTTGAGAAGACTTGGAGTGGTGATGAAGCTACAGAGGATGTTCCATTGTCTTCTTGTAGCATAGCCACAACCATTGAAGGCCAAAAGGTCAATCCTTTTAATGAAAAGTTGGAACTTTGCAACCAGAAGAACCAAACCCAAGATTCGAAATACTTTTAAAGATCCAGAGAATCTGCAGTTTTTAATAAAAAGAGCATAAATGGTTAAAGAACAGAGGAACAAGGGTTTTAAATGTTCTTGATATAGAAAGTACAGATTTTTAAACCTATAGATAGTAATAGAAAGACAACAACTGATTAGAACTGTCTGAATTTGATAAAGAAAAGGAAAGAAACAAGAAACTTACTTGATTTTTGCATCAATGGAAAGAACAAAAAAAACAAATGAATTTAGAAGAAAATGTGAAGGTTTTATATTTCTTTTGTTGGGTGAGTTATACTTCTATCTATGTAATTTGTGGGTAAGAACAAAGAAGTCTCTAGTGGGTTATCTTGTGAGTTATAGCGTGTGTATGTGTGTGGATTGTAACTAAAAAACACTAAAACAGAGGCATTGTTCCTTTTGGTTCTACGTACCAGACAATGCGTGATAGTTGGTTTTGTCTTCTTCCTTGTTGTTTTTTTTGTGTTCTTTTCTTTCTCTTTCGTTTTAAGGAATTAAATAAAAATAGTCAAAGTTTCAATCTCATTGTTAAACTATAGTTATTGTTATGTTCACATTCACATGGTACTAGTTGTACTACATGAATAGTCACACATCTAAGCCCACGTATCAACATTTCTGTCCATTAGAAATTTAGAATCAAACAAGATATTACAAAGAGTAGCCTCACCTGTAATTTTCTTGAAAATAATAAGGTAATTTCCAGATATGTGTTTGATTAGTTCTTGATTTACTTTTGAATCATGGTTCTTGATTTAGAGAAACTAGAAAAGAAGGAAAGTTAGATGAGATTACCCAAAAAGAAAAGAAAGTTAGATGATGCAAGAAGTTCAATGAACCCATTTGTCATTATATCTTTTGGCATTTTCTCATTACATAATTTGAGTTTGGAGCCTCCACTTTTATGGTTTTTGTTTCCACATGAGGTGGATTTGGAATCATGACTGTTTTCCAATTATAAAAACAAAAAATCTTTTGTTTTAGGTAAAAAGGTGTTTTGGAAAAATATGATTCTGATAAGGAACCGTCCAAACACACCTTAACAAAGACAAAGCATAACCCCAAAACCATCTCTTTTGTTTTTGTTGTCTTGTTAAAAAAATATTTATATTTATAAAATTGAGATGATGGCTTGAAGGTTGGTTGTGGGGATTTGTCTGTCTTCTTCTTTGAATGTTCATTGTCTTTTCGTAACTTTTTATTTGTCCGTTTTCTTTGTTTTAAATGCCCACATTTTGTCCTTTTTCTTTGTTTTAAATGCTCACCTTTTGTCATTTTCTTCTATTTCTCTCTCTATTTGTTTTTACTGTAATCAGATTTTAAACTAAACAAAAACATTGACCAAGATTCTCTAGAAAAGAATGACATTAATTTACTGTTAAAAGCTCTGATCTGGAGAATATACTAGTAAAATAGTTTAAAAGGATAAAAGTATAACTAAAGAAATAGTAGTATTTTAGTTTTATTTAATCGTAATTTTGATTAAAAATTATATAATGATAAATTATGTTTATTGTAATATAAGATCTCATAATATGCAAAGATAAACCACGATTTTGTGAAGTTCATACCAATACAAATTCTCTCTTTTTTGGGATCATAAATTGGAAAAGTGGAATCAATTGAAAATAGTAGTATAAATTAATTCTTCTACGTTAGATGATCTGGGTTTCAATTCTCAGAGAAGACGGAATTACGTGAATTAATGAAGAAATATTTTACAAGAGATCTGCATCATGGTGCAAGAAGTACCATCAAACATAAATCTGATAGGGCGGTTCAGGTGATGCAGCCAAACATGAATCTTTATAAGGCATTGTCAGCTGTAGAATCGTCTATAATATTTATCATAGTTTGTATTAGCATAATATATCCGGTGTAAAAAAAAGACAGAAGGATGACCTTTGTGAAAGAAACACGAAAACCTTTTTGTGTATATTGTCAACACATTTTTAAGGAATTTTCAAACAAATAATATTAATACTTTAATACAATTTAGTTATATATCTAAGACGTGCACAAAAAAGGTTATTTATATCTAAGTTTTAATAACAGAATCAAAACTATAACACTCGTGAAAATACAAGTGTTTCTATGGATTTTCATAAGATTCTCAAAAATTCTCATATCAGTATTTATTTTCACTTTTTCTTTTTTCTTTTTTTAATTGGCTCTCATATTGAAATAAAGAAAAAAAAAACAGAAATTACAGAAACAAACAAAGGAAGATATTGTATTCTTTAATATTTTTTGACTGGCTTTCATATTATATTTTCACTCTCTCTTCTTTTTAAAATATTTTTTACTTACAAAAACTTCATGTGAGAGACTTGCAATATAAATGTTCTAAAGACATCAATAATGGTAGATATTTTGAAGATTTCTCATTAATAATTAAAGAATAAAGTAAAAGAAAGAGAAAATGAAAATGAAAAAAAATATCTGGTTCAAAAGACTAGTTGAATTTTATAAGAACATTATTCTACACAAAAAATATTAATTTTGTGTTGAAAAAATAATTTTACCCTTGTCACTTTTTAATCATCAAAGTTTTTCAAATATTAGAATGTGTAGAATTTGTTACCATTGCTGATGGCTACTATACAAAGTTGAATTGGTATATTAAAAAAAAAGGAGTTTTAGGGTAGCTTATTCTATGAAATGAAAAGCGGTACAATAAAATATAATAACTTATTCTAGAAATTTTTTTAATGTAGCTTTATAAATCAGCATAAAAATTGTCTCAACTAATGCATCAAAGAAGCTTCAAATAACCCTGAACCAGTCATCGTCTCTCTTGGCTCGATCAAAGAGAAGTAAGGCAAGAACTGGTTCAAGCAACCGTGGGGAGAACTACAAAGATTTATTGTCCTTAAATGTGTATTTGTTTTGGAGAGACATGGAGAGAAGCCGTTGAATACAGCAACACTGATAAGAATTTTGGAGAAAAACATTAGAAACAGATTTGCTTCAGTTCAGCAAATGGGAGACGCAAAGATGGAGAATGGGCTCAGTTTCTGGTTTTCAACAAGATTAGATGCAAGTTCATAGATGAGTATAGATTAAGAAAAGAGTGAAAAAATTCTTATATATGTAGCATTGTAAATATGTAAACAAAGGGGTTTTTTGGATTGAATAAAATTTAACATTCATTCAAAAAAAAAAAAAATGTGTATTTGTTTTCCTTATACACTCTTATATGAGCTTGAATTTTACTAGAAGTTAAGAGTCCCATTTAGAAACAAGTGGTTTCTTGTTGCATTCCTGATCGTAAACGGCAACAGGAGGGTTCTCGTATGAATTTCGATTGGTTCATACCTGTAATGTTAAGTCAATTCATTTATATAGATGAACAAAACATTCATGTATCAGCAGATTGTAACATACTAGCATTAGAGGGGTTCTGCGGTGAAGAACTACGTGAAATGTTAGGTTCTGAGGCACATCTTTATGGATCAACATTGTGTTGATGTATAAGTAGCATATAGTGTGAAAGACCGAGACTGCAAGAATGTTCCTGAGCTTGGGCATAGTCATGTAATGGAACTCAGAATGATGTTCACTGGATCTATCTATACTCTCCATTTCATCTGTAAATCATACTTTTCATTGATGAAACTGTGAATCTGTACCAGTATACACCTCAGAAACAAAATGGTTTTACAAATTAATGTATTTGATGATCATCTCTTTTCTTCTTCTTCGTCAAACTCATACGTATATTCCTAAAATAACCTCCTTGGGGACAGTTTCAACCATCCAGGGTGGCCTTTGAACGCAAAAAAAAAAACTACATTACTGAATGAAAACAAGGGATATAAAGAATCGGCTAAATAATAATATAAAAGATGGCTCACTTGTTTAGTATGAAATTGAACGTTCCTTGTGACGCACGTCTAAGAAGAGCTTCCCTTGCCTCTACTGCGATCCCTTGAGGCTGCGTCAAGACATCATACTTCAACGTAAACAAACAAACCTTCACATCGATTTTGTAAATATACAGAGAGAGAGAGAGACACCTCTTCTGGAAACCAAACCCCTGGTTGTGTACTTCCTTCAAGCATTGCTACAACAAAAGCCGCAGTTGAAACCCCAACGGCTCTGCAAACTCAAGAGATTAAGATTCTTAAAGACAGCTCTATGCAGGCCTTGTCGCATGCCTATTTACAAGGAGAAGGAGACTCACACGGATAGTTTTTTATGACTATACAACCCAACAGCGACTCGTCCATCCGAGCACTCCAAATCAACCTTCCCAAAGAGGTTAAGATGAGAAACAACGAGTGACTAACCGAAATAAACTTACTGTAAATAGTTTTTTTCCCCTTACCCTCATGGAGACACGCTCTCCAGAAAAGCTATCCGTGGCTCTAACGACAGGGTCGAACAGGTCCACCATTTGTTGGACTTTGGTTCTGTCTCTAAGGACCTCCTAAAGCAAGCATAGCAATTTCATTACATAAAAGATATGATATCAAACTTTTGATTCAAGAAAGGGTTTGAGCATGATACCTGTGGTAAGAGCTTTGTCATGATCTCCATTCCCCAGTTCCAGAAGAAAGGAGAGGTGCCGAATCGAGCACTGACAGTTGGCACTCCTAGAACTTCATGAGTTGACCTTACTTCTGGCAGATTCCTAACCAAAAACAGCCACTGTTCTAAGCAAAAGATGTCAATGCAATGGAGCTTTTTGATATGGGGTGGAGGAAGGACTTACAAAAGATAAACGTCTCTTTTGCGTATGCCTTTTCCAAAATCAACGTTTATCATTCCACTGTAGGGTTTTAGTTTCACCTTCTCTCCTGATCAAAGTCCCCACAATATAAGATTCACAGTAGAATAGAGAGATATGATTTAACTAAAGTTCTATAAACACTTGCCTTGTTTATATGCGGTAACTTCCTCACCAAGAAGTAGAAAACTCGTTGCTAATATTGTAGGACCTGCACCACCAGTTCCTGCTGTATAATAGGAGAATCTGACATTGCATCATGGATGGGACAAGTAGAAGAAGTCAGATTCTACTAAAACAAAAATATTTTTTTTGCAATAATAATAAACATCTGAGGAAGTTACTTGTGTTACCTCAATTTCTCTGGCTTCCCTTTGTCTTCACTTCTTGCTGCAGCGACCATTTCTGCCGCCATCACTATGAAGGAAATTAAATAAGCTTTGCATTAATGAAACTGTAACTCAAATATAAAAGCAAGAGGGACTTGTGATCAGATGTAGCCACCATTGCTAACTCCTGGATATATTCCAGCTGTTGTAATCGCCGGGACATTGGCAGCAAGGGCCTCTGCCTGAAGAGATTTAGCGCGGAAAGCGTAGCTTGTGTCATCACAAACATCTATATAAGCAGTCTGTTGCAGACATGAACCAAAAATAAAAATAACAAATAAATCTGTAAGTTTCATCGAACTCATTCAGACATACAAGGAAAGATTCTGTGACATAGACAATGTTTTTTTACCTTATCCTCACCTTGGTCTTTATGGCAGCTTCAAGAACAGTACACTTAGGAGCTTGCTGGAAAGGTCCAGCAGCATGAACTACAAGATCAACGTCTGCAAGAACAAGACAAAACATAAAACCTAATTAACATTGTCTAATTCATCAACAGTGTAAATGTAATCCTAGAATCCCTCTATAGACAACTAGAATGTTATCTCGAATGCAGGAAGATAAACAGAAACACAGATAAATAAACAAAAGTAAGATTTAACATGGTTCACCAAATTGGCTATGTCCATGGACCTGAACACAACATATATATAGGGATTATTCAGAATCAAATCCAATAAAAGGTGACTAAACTGAAAACCGCAGCCCATCAAAATCCCTATCTATTTCTTGTACCCAATCATATAAGATTCAAGGCATATCAACATACTAACAAGTCCAATTGTCCAAATTCACATCAAAATTCAAGCATATAGACAAAACTGATATGTATTTAGTGAAGTGAAAACCCCAAGTTAGACACTAAACTTGTCTAAATTCATTAACAATGTCAATTTCAAGCATATAGACAAAACTGATACGTACTTAGTGAAGTGAAAACCCCAAGATAGACACTAAACTTTTCTAAATTCATTACCAGATTCAATTTCAGACATACAGACAAAAATTGATATGCATTTGGTGTAGTGAAAACACTTAGATAAATCCTAAAATTGTCTAAATTCATTACCATTGTCAACTGCAAGCATCTAGACAAAACTGATGTGTTTGGTGAAGCGAACCAAACCTTTTAAACTTGTCTGAAGCATATTAGCGTCATTGATATCCACTTTACAAAACTCAGAGTTCTCTCCCAGCTTAGCCACCATTGCTTCACCTTTCTCTCTGTTCCGTCCAGCGACGACGATCTTAAGCTTGGGACAGAGCCTAGAGAGAGCAACAGCCGTAGACCCGCCGACCCGACCCGTTCCGCCCAGCACCAAGACCCGGTAGTTCCTCGTAGGATCCGCGAGCTTGACATCCGGAACGACGCCGTCGTATTTCGTTTCGTTTGAGGAAGATGCTCGTACCGTCGTCGCTCTGTATGGATGATGAAGGGGAAGAACTCGCGCCATCATCTCTCTCCTCGCCTGGTTCCACTCATCACTCAATCTCGTTAGCAAGTTTTATCGAAGGCGGTGACGTGGCAACCGTCTGGTGATTGATGACGTGTCGAAACCTCAGCGGGATAAATGAATCACGCCTTGTGAGCCAGTGAAATACATGGGCTTTATGGGCCACGTTAGTAAATTATACGGCCTAATAAATAAATGGGGTTTTAAAGAAGAACTGGATATTGTCAATTAAACGAAGAATGGGCCTTACAAATTATAGATGTTTCCTTTTTTCTTTTTTTATTAATATTTTAAATACCGGACCGGCCGTTGAACCGTGAGTCATTTTTCTAACGGGTTTCAGGTTGCGTTGAAAATCAGATTTGAATCAAAATGGTAAATGTGACTGGTCAAACTCGTTAAAACCAGTCTATATGAATCTGTTTAATTTTGCTAACAAAAAAACTCGTCAAAACCGGTGATCCGATTCAATATTAGAATCTAATTTTTTCAGTTCAATAAAAACCGGTGAGTCTGTTTAATTTTTTCAAAAAAATCATATTATTTTAATATATATCAAAATAAATTAGTTTTTATTTTATTTTATTTTTTAGAGTTTTCATTTTTTTTATATGATTTTTAGATTCTGGAAATGACATAAAGTCTTATAACAATATTTATAGTTATACATATATAGTTATTTAATTTAAAACTAAATTAAAATTTTGAAATCTGGTTAAACCGGTTGGACCGGTTTGACTATTGAAACAGTTACAATGTCGAGTTAATATCTGGTTTTCAAAAAATTGATTAAAATTTTATCATTTTTCTTTGAAATATTCCATAAGATCTAAATATAATTGTTCTGTTGTGATTCTGGAACTCATTTCTTTTGTTTTTCAAAATAGGAAAAACAATTAGAAAAAAAATGAAAAAATTGATAAAATAAAACCGATCCTTTCAACTAGTGAGCACTCAAAATAAAAAAAAAAGATCATTGATCCTCTTCTCCGAGGCACGCATTGTGGACAGCTCGTATCTGTGCCAAAATGTCGGTAATAATTTCAAATAGGCCTGATGTGAAATTAAATTAATAAGCTTGTTGGAAAAAAACGGTAGTATTCAAGTCGACACGGGAAGGCGAAGCGAGTGTTCCGTCAGCGTATGGTAAGCATGTGACGTGTCATGTCACGTGACCACAAACATGTCCGAAACCGAGACCAAAACGCGGAGAACCTCTAGGCTTCGGAGGTAGACCCCAAAGAAGGGTCAAACTGGTAAATATTAAGAAACCTGTGGGTCCTACTGTTGAGTGGCAGTGAGCTGTCAAACTGGGGACTAGCGCTTTTCTTCTACTTCCTCTTCTTCTCTTTTTCTCTTGGGGTTAAACGGCAACGTGTGTTTTCATGGACTCTGACGCTGTTTGTCCCTCCTTCACCATTGTAAGATATTTTAAAATTTCCCAACTATATACTTTTTTTTCCTCTAAAAATGATGAAAAAACTATAATGTAAAATCAAAATTGCCAGCTGCTATGCGGCTGTTCGCCACATTCATACACCAAACCAAAAGGACATTCGGTACTATTGATTATTGAAGTATCAATACTCCCTTTAATTTATCTAATAATGTATTTTTGTTTTTGAAATCCCACAGATTTCAAAATAAAATTAGCTAAAATAGTTAAACTATGTATAATAATGAATGTTTAAATTAAATTTGTGACTTGTTATTTTCATGATAAATGAATATTGTTTAGACTAATTGAATAAAATTGATGTTAAGTTGAAAAAGAAATATATTTGACGTTTTGGTTCTCAATGTTTAAAAATATATCCTTGCTGTTTATGAGTAATGAATTAAATTAATGTATTTTGTAAACTTATAAGAGATCACTTAATTTATTTTACTTTTAGGTTGGGGGTTGCTCATCATTTTCTAGAAACGTTAACAATGCTTCCGCCGATTAGTTTACAAACGACGATCAACCGTTATGTGAATTAATTAACTAATTTAAATAAACAACTACGAAATTGCGCACAATAATGGATGGCTGCCACAAAATAATAGTGCCAATGGAAAAATCACATAAAATTGTCAAGTTGGTACTGCTACAAAAAAAGGAAAGAAATTTAGAAAACTACAAATTCGGCCACGAGTCATTATCAGTAATGTTTGCTCAAAAGGAGGAGAGATTATTAGTATTTACTGATTAATTATTTGATGGTTAGAACTAATATTAGTTGGTCAAGAGGGATTCCCAACGGCAGCAAAAAGTAGCACGCCGTTGAAATTATATTCAATGAAGAGTCTTATTAAAATCGACCGGTCAAAGGTCAACCGGGGGTCACTACTCTCTTTACTTTTTTTATTTTTTTATTTTATCTTTTAAAAATGACGAGAGAATTTGAATGCAAGTAGTTACGTTTGGTATTTGTAACTCAGCTTAGAGTGCCATTAAAGGAAAAGAGTAAAGACTATTGAGAACGGAGGTGATCATGAATTTTGATTTTGTTATGATTTTTATTCAGTCTGAAAATTAAAAATCCGTAACATATACGAAAAAACAAATATAAACTAAATGACTTTCTGCGGCAGGCAATAGTATAATATCATTTAAATACGTTTACGGTAAATAAATTTTGTATATATTTAAATTTACAATAATTTTGATAAACTAAATTTGTTGATAAAAAATCGATAGAAATTTTTTGATTGGCTGATAATTGAATAATAATATTAGATTTTATTTCATTATATTAATCATCTTGACACATGTATTTTATAATTGTGGAAGAGTAAAAATTATAAAAAAAACTACTATATAAGCTTTTTAGATCAAAATTTAAAATATTATGATTATAATATTTTTAAAATGTGTATATCTAATCTGATCTAACACATATGCATAAATAAAATTATTATTTTTGACAAGTAGTATGCTATTTAGTAAAATATTTATAGAACAATATTTTTTTACTAAATTTAACTTTATTTATGCGAATGATATCAAATATCCATTTTAATGTTGATTTTACTGGATATTCGAATATATTAAAATAAATACAAATAGAAATATTGATCTAATCTCACAAAACTTTTAAAAATTCGGATATTTGTTTTTCACCGACCTCCAATTAAAAATAGAAAACAATCAATATTTCATTTTTCTTATAGCAACACATAGTTTCCCTATGTTTGTTCATTTTTGGTTAGCACACGAAAATAAGAACATTATATATTCGTAATTTTTTGCTACAAAAATGGGAATTTAATTTGGGAGAAAAAAAAACGAAACCGTCGAGTCGACATCCAAAAAGACGAGAAGGTAATATGTAACTACGCGAATATATATTTTATACATTTGTGTTGTGTGTATATATAGGGTGTAACTGGTTATTCATAGAAGGAATATTATGAATTAAAGGAATGATTATTTTTGGAATAAGAAAAAATGGAATGATAGATTAAATGGAATAAAAACTGAAAATATTTTTGGAATGGCTTTCCACTCATTCACGAAGGATTATGATCCTGAATAAAAGGAACAACATTTACAAAGGATTTACTTTTTTGTTCCATTCCAAAAATGGAATATATGGAATTGTTTTTAAAAAGTTTTCATGGTAACTGGTAAACATTTTATGGAAACATGTGGAATGACCCATTCCAAAGAGTTTTATTCCACAAAATAGCATTCCAGTTACACCCATATTGATTCATCAATTCGCTTTCCAGCCCCTTCTCTCTCTCCTTCTGCCTTTTCCATAAATCTCTCTCTTTATATTTCTCGACAGTATCACCGACCGGCAAGAAAACTCGAGTTCGAAATCGTGACAGTTAGTTTAATGGTGTAGAGGAGTAACAGCTAAGCGAGAAAAGACGGTTCTGTCTGCTGGAAAGGCGGTAATAGAAGTTTCTCGAGAGAGAGACAAGAACATTAAAAAAGTCGTTGATGATGTTGAAACGGAGTCGTTTCGTTTTGTCTGATCGGTGGTACTCACTGCTCAACTCATAGGTACTCTCTTAGGTTTAAGAGAAGGATAAGAAAGAAAAAAAAGAGCTTGTTAGGTTGGCGTTGTGATGGGGAAAGTCGCGGTTGCGTTTGCGGCGGCTGCGGTTGTTGCCGCTTGTTCTGTGGCGGCGGTGATGGTGAGGAGGAGAGTGAAGAGTCGGAGGAAGTGGAGGAGTGTGGTTGAGATATTGAAGGAGCTGGAGGAGGGTTGTGATACTCCGGTGGGGAGGTTGAGGCAAGTGGTGGATGCTATGGCCGTGGAGATGCACGCTGGATTGGCTTCTGAAGGAGGCTCTAAGCTTAAAATGCTCCTCACTTTCGTCCATGAGTTGCCTAAAGGGTAATAATGCTTTTCTTTTATTGTAATCTACATTGAATCCGTGTCCCTTAAGTTTGATGGATATTAGTGGAGTGGAATGCTTTGTTGCTTGATTGATTCATAAAGTACACTGTCTTTTGCTCAAGAATCTGAGTGATGAGGTCATTATTGTTCTTGGTGGCTCTAAAGGGTCTCGCCTTTGAGCTTTAGTTGGAGCCAAGGAATTAAACAAGTGTCAGTGGGTACCATTTTTAGCAGGCACAGATCCTTTGATTCTGTTCTCTCTTTTTTTTTTGTCTATTGTGAAGTTTACATCTATTATAAAAGCTTGAAGGAGTTTTCCTTTTTTCGCTCTCTTATCTCTTAACCTTTTCTTTGGTATCTTGTTCCTATCCACTAGATTGCTACTGTTCAAAGGAAAAAAATGTACTAGTTTCTTCATATTGTAGCACTTGATTCTCTCTTTAGTGTTGCATGCAGCTCTTTTTTAAATTTTCCTAAGGCATTCATTGACAAAGCTTCCACAATTTATCTTCATTTGAGTCTGATAATGTAACTAAGTGCGCATTGGGAGATGTATTTCAATTTGTTTGGTTTGTAGTTGGTTAGCTTACATCATGCCTGCTTATTCCTATATTTACTACATTCAATTGTAGCATTTGTGTGTAGGATATGCACTGACTGATTTTATTTCAGGACGGAGAAAGGAACTTATTATGCACTACACCTTGGAGGCACTTACTTTAGGATTTTGAGAGTCCTTCTAGGTGGTGAAAGGTCATATCTAGATGTTCAAGATGTTGAACGACATCCCATACCTTCACATTTGATGAATAGCACCAGCGAGGTGACTCTTTATTTCTTTTTATTTCTCACCAGTCCTTGCTTGCTATTATATAATGTAAGTGCTTAATTTAGTGTATGTTATTCACATGATTGCAGGTTCTTTTTAACTTTCTCGCCTTTTCCTTGGAAAGATTCATCGAAAAAGAAGGAGACGGGTCTAGTTCACAAGGTGTTAAAAGGGAACTTGCATTTACGTTTTCGTTTCCTGTCAAGCATAGCTCTATATCTTCAGGAGTTCTAATCAAATGGACCAAAGGTTTTGAGATTAGTGAAATGGTTAGTAAAATGATACTCTTATAGTACTTAAATTTCTCTGCAACTCATGGCTTGGTTTGTAGATATTGTCTCTTAGTCATTCACATAGTTATTCAACAGTTACTAACTTGATTGTGTATCTGATATCCTGAAAGCACTATTGACTTAACAGGAGTAGATGACCTTGACCTTAATCATTAGCTGTGTTATTATTATTTTGTGACATTGTAATCGATTTCTTGGCATTTTGTGGGAGTTGACATTTTGCAGAGAAAAGTTATTTTATCAACTAACGTACAAATCCTTATCGTTATAGGTTGGGAAAGACATAGCTGAATGTCTACAAGTAGCGCTGAACAGAAGAGGCCTTGATATGCATGTTGCGGTTCTTGTAAGTGCTTCGTCACCACATTTTGGAGGCCTTAGCTGAACTTTAGAAAAATATCATGAAACAATTCTTAGTTCTTCATGGAGTTTTCTTATTTTTTGAGCAGGTGAATGATACTGTCGGAGCCTTGTCACTTGGATATTATCATGACCCAGATACAGTTGTTGCGGTTGTATTTGGAACAGGTAGTAATGCATGTTACTTGGAACGAACTGATGCCATAATCAAGTCTCAGGGTCTGCTTACAACTTCAGGAAGCATGGTACTAAAAATTAACTCATGGTCTCTTCTAAGAAACCATTTATCATACTTTAAGATCCCAGAGTGTAAAAAATTTCGTTCATTCTTATGTTTCAGGTAGTCAATATGGAGTGGGGTAATTTTTGGTCCTCACACCTGCCAAGGACTTCATATGACATTGACTTGGATGCAGAGAGTTCAAATTCAAACGAAATGGTAATCTTTGCTTAACTTCCTTTTTTCTTCTATCTGGTATTGCATCATGAATAAGCATCAAGATCTTTTGGGTTTCTTTTTATACAGGGATTTGAGAAGATGTTATCAGGAATGTATCTGGGTGACATTGTTCGAAGAGTTATTCTTCGCATGTCACAAGAATCTGATATCTTTGGACCCTCCTCTTCTTTGTTATCTGAGCCTTACGCTCTTAGGTACATTTCCTCTCTATCGCTTGCTAAATTTTTGAATTGTTGTCTAATAATTTGATGCTTGATCTCACATCGTGTATCTTCTAACTATCTAATTAGCAGTTTGTTACTTGATTATAACTGTATCTACTTTAATCTCTCAGAACAAACTCAGTCTCAGCCATGCATGAAGATGATACACCTGAGCTGCAGGAAGTAACAAGAATCTTGAAAGACTTGGGGGTAACTATATAATCTCACCATCATAAAACTTGTTATAGAACTTGATGAAGCTCAACTTGCATGTAAAACGAACAAACAGGTATCAGAAGTACCATTGAAGGTGAGAAAACTCGTGGTGAAAGTATGCGACGTGGTGACAAGAAGAGCGGGGAGGCTAGCAGCAGCGGGGATTGCAGGGATCTTGAAGAAGATAGGCAGAGATGGAAGCGGAGGTATCACGAGCGGGAGAAGCAGAAGCGAAATCCAAATGCAGAAGAGAACAGTTGTTGCAGTAGAAGGAGGTTTGTACATGAACTACTCCATGTTTAGAGAATACATGGACGAAGCTCTGGTCGAGATTTTAGGAGAAGAAGTGAGTCAATACGTAGTCGTTAAAGCCATGGAAGATGGTTCTAGCATTGGCTCTGCTCTTCTCGTTGCCTCGTTGCAGTCATGATGAATATAGTCATCGTTCCTATTATTGTTTATAGAATTGGTTTCTGCGTCTATGTGTGTAAATGTATTTATTCAATATTTGTTTGTTGTTAATTATTATTGTTATATAGACGCATAGAACATAGCTTCTGTGTAAATGTTTAGGAATGTATTATCTATTCTTTGTTTCTTATATGCTTATCATGTGTATGGGAAAATAGGCAATGGTTCCTCTAAAAAGTCTTTTAGACTATGTAAAGAGGTGAGGATGATAAATGGAAGTTATACTTCTATTTCCTTTTTTATTTATTTTCTTTTGATTTTTAGTGACCAAAACTACTAAAGAAAATCGTCATAGGCTGCTGCAAACTTGGAATTAATGAGCTTACAGGAGAAAAAAGATAAATTTAAACATTTAGAATGAGTTAGGAAATTTAATCGAATTCTGATTTTAAATCTGGCAATTCTTTGTCATAAGAGTTCTCTCTTTTATTAAATCTCTTCAGATTTGATGAGTAAGGAAAACTCCTTCATGGCTTTGGTCAATAATATGGGTTGCAGGGTTGGTGGCTGAATGACAACGTGGTGCACCTTTGACCTTTCCCTTTATCCTAGATTCATGATGGTGTTGCGGCATGTGATGCACATTGTACATCTATCTAACGAGTGAAGATCCAACAGAGCGACCACGGATTTAGCAGCCCAGTTGGTTTAAGCGCATGCATTGGTATTATTGTGCTTTTGGGTTCGATATACCGTGGTAGAGATGTTTTGCGCCAAAATGGTATCAGAGCCAGCCGGACCTCGGACCTCAGCCCAGAACCTCCGGATAATAAATAAATAAAATCCAATAGAGCGCGTAAGCTCTAACCAATGACAAGTCACATATCCAGGTCGTAGTATTTAGAGAGTAATCTCAAAATTATTGAAAAATTCTAAACTAAAAATGCGTTACACAAACTAATTTAAGCACTTTTTTTTTTGTTTTTTTTCTTTGAGTTTATAATCTTTTTTGTCAAAAACATTTTGTAACGAAGATAAAAAAATGTAAAAGTAAAAAAGTGGAACACGTACAGAATGGACATAATCAAATAGTCCGTCCTTTCTATAAAAAAGTGGGAAAATTGTTTATCAAAGATAGAATTTTTAATTTTCTAAAAATATATTATTTATAATAATATATTGTAATTTTCAAAAAGTTTATTAAGTTACTATTAGTTTACCATTAATGATTTTGTTTTTGTAAGCCAAAAGGTATATATGAACCTTCTGTCTAAATAATTCTTATAGGTCTGAACCAGCCATCACTAATACCGATAACATGGCGTAAAACATCATTTCCAACGAGAATCAAATTAGGAGTGTAATAAAACTTATTCTAAACACTAAACCACTAGCCCAACGCACCGTTGGTATCGAAAATCGATAATAGAAATTTAATGTGTTTTCTTTATAAATATTAACAAATAGAAATTTTTTTTTATGAAACAAATAGAGTATTAATGATCTCATAGATACCATCCCACAACCTTGAACTCAAAACTATGATTGACCAACTTCAATTACAAATCATATTCTCAAATGGTATTTATCTTTTATCATCCACTACTATACTTCCAAGCTCCTCTATTTATGCTTGAAGATTCAAACTACACCGGCTATCCATCAATTAATCAGAGTCCAATATGAGGGCTCATTAGATCATTCCAACAAACAAACTAGAATTCAAATTAGTCATCCAAGTCTTCACTAGTAAGTAGTGTTTGATCTCTCATCTACTAAAGGGAAAAATCAACAAACGTAGGCATTGATAGCCAATAGATTACAAAGGATAAAACCGTCATTTAACTACCATCAATTATTATAATATATCTTTTGAATTATTAAGAGCTGAAAAGGACGAAACATCATAGTCATCCTCCATTTTATCATCATCATCGCACACCAATAGCCAACAAGGAAGACTTTTCTTCTATCAGTCAGTCTAGAGAGCACAGCGAGAGAACAAAGATGAATTCCTCAAGAAAGCTTCAGGTCGTTTCACCAGTTCCCGCCGACATCGACATAGCCAACTCCGTCGAGCCTCTACACATCGCCGAGATTGCTAAAGATCTCAATCTCAGCCCTCTTCACTACGATCTCTATGGCAAGTACAAAGCAAAGGTCTTTCCTTTCTTCCCTCCCTTTAAATAGTAACTATTCGTGAACCTAACTCTCTATGTGTTGTGATATGTTTTAGATTCAGTAAAAACAAGGATCCGACCGAAGTCTTTTTTGTCTTAATGATATAACTTTTTCGAGAAAAAATCTGTTTTTGATCATGTTTTTGTGTTCTGTGATAGTTTTCAAGAGATTGCTGATGTTTTAGATTCGATTGAAACAAGTTTCCGACAGAACTCTGTTCTGTCCTAAATGATTTGACTTGTTCGAAAAAATCTGTTTTTGATCATGTTTTTGTGTTCTGTGGTAGTTTTCAAGAGATTGCTGATGTTTTAGATTCGATTGAAACAAGTTTCCGACAGAACTTTGTTCTGTCTTAAATGATGTGTCTTGTTCGAAAAAAATCTGTTTTTGATCATGTTTTTTATGTTACTAAGCTCAAAGTTCATAGATTAAAGGTTTTGAAGTTGTGATCTTGTCAACTGATGATTGATCTCTGTTAACTTCTTAGGTTCTGTTGTCTGCGTTTGATGAGCTTAAAGATCGAGAAGACGGCTACTACGTAGTTGTTGGAGGTATCACTCCAACTCCTCTTGGAGAAGGCAAGTCCACCACCACTGTAGGCCTTTGCCAAGCCTTGGGCGCTTACCTAGACAAGAAGGTTGTTACTTGTCTTCGCCAACCGTCTCAAGGCCCCACCTTCGGAATCAAAGGAGGTGCAGCTGGTGGTGGGTACAGTCAAGTGATTCCCATGGACGAGTTCAATCTTCACCTCACTGGAGACATCCACGCCATCACTGCCTCCAACAATCTCTTAGCCGCTGCCATCGACACTCGGATCTTCCACGAGGCGTCTCAGTCAGACAAGGCTCTTTTCAACAGGCTGTGTCCTGTTAACAAAGAAGGGAAGCGCAGCTTCAGTGACATTATGTTTAGGCGTTTGAATAAGCTCGGGATCTCCAAGACCATCCCCGAGGAGCTTACCCCCGAGGAGGTTAAAAAGTTTGCGAGGCTTGATATTGATCCTGATTCTATTACTTGGAGGAGAGTGATGGATGTTAATGACCGGTTCTTGAGGAAGATTACTGTCGGTCAAGGACCTGAGGAGAAAGGGATGACTAGAGAGACAGGGTTTGACATCTCTGTCGCTAGTGAGATCATGGCTGTGTTGGCTTTGACGACCTCTCTTGGTGACATGAGAGAGAGGCTTGGCAAAATGGTGATTGGTAACAGCAAGGCCGGGGAGCCGATAACAGCTGATGATCTCGGTGTTGGAGGAGCATTGACTGTTCTTATGAAAGACGCTATTCACCCTACATTAATGCAGACGCTTGAAGGAACACCTGTCTTGGTTCACGCTGGTCCTTTTGCAAACATAGCTCATGGGAACTCATCTATTGTTGCGGATAAAATCGCGTTGAAGCTTGTGGGGCCTGGTGGTTTCGTGGTGACGGAAGCTGGTTTTGGCTCTGACATTGGAACGGAGAAGTTCATGAACATTAAGTGCCGTTACAGCGGGCTGACGCCTCAGTGTGCGATCGTTGTGGCGACCGTTAGGGCCTTGAAGATGCATGGTGGTGGGCCTGATGTTGTCGCCGGGAGGCCGCTTGACCGGGCCTACGTGAGCGAGAATGTTTCCTTGGTTGAAGCTGGATGTGTGAATCTAGCGAAGCATATTGCAAACACGAAGGCGTACGGTGTGAATGTGGTTGTTGCTGTGAATATGTTCTCGACGGATAGTGAAGCAGAGCTGAATGCTGTGAGGAAGTTTTCTATGGATGCTGGTGCTTTTGATGCTGTGATTTGTTCCCACCATGCTCATGGTGGTAAAGGAGCGGTAAAATTTTCTAAACTGAACACGTTCTGGTCTGATCATTCTTTTGCAGTCTCAACCACATTGAAAGATGAATTGTCTTGTTGTAGGTGGATCTTGGTATTGCTGTTGAAAAAGCTTGTCAAAACGTTACTCAGCCACTAAGGTTTCTCTACCCATTGGAGATCAGCATCAAAGACAAGATTGAGGCTATAGCCAAGTCGTATGGAGCCAGTGGTGTTGAATACTCAGACCAGGTGATTGAATCATTCCTAGATTTTTGACCCAACCTAACTTGCCGCGATTTTCGGTTAGTTCGGTTCAGCTCGGTAAAAAAATCGGTTTTCAGTTCGGCAATCGGTTAGTTCGGTTTTTTAAAAACAAAATTAAAACAGTACCAATCTCTACCAAAATTCCGAACTAACCAAAATTGGAACGGAAATAACCACATTTTATTCAGTTTAAACCAAAAATTTAACCGAACTAACCGCAAAATAGAAAACTTAGGTAAATTTTTTTAAAATCGAACCGAACTGTTTTGCGGTTCACTTCGGCGAGATTTCAACTGACCTTAACAAACTGAATTCCAAATTCACCTACCTGGAAGAAACCGAACCCGCATGCATACTAGACGAACTCATTCTACTGGGACTTTGATATTTCTGACTTGTGATATGTGAATACAGGCTGAGAAGCAGATTGAGATGTACACTCAGCAAGGCTTCTCCAACCTTCCTATATGCATGTCTAAGACGCAATACTCATTCTCTCACGATGCATCAAAGAAAGGAGCACCTACAGGGTTTGTGTTGCCAATAAGGGATGTAAGAGGAAGCATAGGTGCTGGATTCATATACCCATTGGTGGGTACGATGAGTACAATGCCTGGACTTCCGACAAGACCTTGCTTCTATGAGATTGACATTGACACTGTCACTGGAAAAGTTCGTGGCCTTTCTTAATTTGGTGGATTATTCAAAGCTGATCACCAACTTCCACGAGTCTTCTTTCTCCTTAATTCAACAATAAAATGTTTGTACATTTGATTTGAGTGTGTTTATGTTTCAATTGAATAAGAACATATTGTCTTTCTGATTATTGTCTGGAAAACTTACTCTTCACATTTATATATGAATAAGAACTTATCTCCTTTCTGATCAGTCTCTGAATACTCGCTCCCCACATAATGCCATGGTTCAAGTCAAAGCTCAAGATAATGTTACAGAGAAAGCTGCTTATTATTAATCAATGTGTTCCTTCGATGAATGATGAGAGGCTTGTAGAATCCATCTCTTTGAAATGAATAAGAATATCTCTTTCCTTCTAATTGATCTCTGAATAAAACTCACTCGTTCACAATCATGTTATTATTTGGCTCAAGTCACATAACTCAATGTAAAGGTTACAGATAAAACTGTTGATGATCATAAACAAAGAAAGCAAATGAGAAATACATATTCTTTCTTCTGGAAAATCATATTATGTGATATCATCAAAAGCAATAGCAGGTTGAAGGAATCATGCACTGGGAGGCTTGTAGAGCTTCTCAACCATCTTCCTATACTCTGCACAAGAATACAAAAGAGACTTAAGAAACTCATAATGCATGTGTGAAATCAGTATCTGCATATATTTGTTTACCTTCTTGGTTGCTCCAGAGCTGAGCTGCTTGAGTGTTCAATGGCGAGCTGATGTTTGGTTCTGACAAACACAAAGACACACACACTCAGATATTGGATTAACAAGCCACATGGCTTACACGAAAATCAAAGGTTATGCTCAATAAAGTACCTCCCAGAAGGCTCTGAATCGACAGTAGTATTGTCCTCACGTCATAAGCAGACGACCATTTATCCTGCCCAATTAGATAATGTGAAAACAAATTAAAGATATTCCTCTAGATTCTGTGTAGCACACAAGTATATATGTATTACCTGAAGAATGTCCAAGCAGATATTGCCATAGAGATCAACGTTGGGATGGAAGCAAGTAGTCTGGAACTTGATCTTTGGAGGTTTGAAAGGATAGTCATTGGAGAAAGAGAGTGAGAGTCTGTACTCAGTTCCTTCAAACACAGTGTCTTTGCTTCCTGTTATTGTCCCTTTCCAACAGAAGATGTTGTCTTCCTCTGGGAAAGCAGAGATTCCCGGGTCACCACCCATCTGCAAACAACCCACATACATGAGCATCTTAACTACAACAAAGAGAACTAGTTCAAGATTTTCCTTATTGTCAACAAGTGAAACAAAGATAACTTACCATCAAGCCCATGAGTTCAGATTGCAGCCTGCGTTCAAGTAAAGACAAATCTTGATTAAGAATCTGGGTACGATAAAAATCAAAGCTTTATGTAGTATAGGAACATGGCACACTTCTCTAAGTAACATTCTAACGAACAGTTTGTATGCAAAGCTATAAGAGAAGTCTTCGCAACCATGAATCAAAGACAAACGAATCTGAGCTATCAATGATTAGAAACGAGACAAAAAAGACAAAGGCGGGTTCTTTATGTTGCAGCAAGATGGAGAGATGCAAAAGGACAAACCTTTTGAGAACAGATTGGCTGTCAACGGTCTTAGTCGGAGGAGCAGATTGCTTTGATCCGTTTGACGCCGGAGGATCTGCGGCAGGAGTATTACCCTGGTACCCATTAACGGCAGCCATCACAGAGATCGAAAGTAGAAGAAGAAGAGAAGAGAGCGTGAACAAAGATCCTTCTTCTTTCTTCCCTTCTTCCTATGAGTGAGATCGATGGAAGAGTCACCGAAGGTTATAAAGGGGCGTCTGACTGGGTGGAGACGACGTCGCTTTGAATGAAGAAAACATGTCCTAACGGCTACTTGCCTTTTTCTTTTTCTTTTACAATTTTTTTTTGTTTCTTTCCCAGAAAATAGTTAATTTTTGTTGACAAATGGCATAAACTTCTTTAAATACATTGTACTGTAATGTCTTTGTAAACAAAGAATAGAAAAAAAATATCTTTGCAGATCTTAGATATGGTTAACTGTATTATGCAAGTGATCAAGATGTATTTAATAGATTTGTCTATATATTGATAAAATATATTATTTCTGAAAGATTCACTACTATTTCTGTTTTGTTTTCCAAAATTACAACTTTTTTAAAAAATATCACAGACTTTAATTTTTTGGGTTCATATTAAATAATCTCCATTAACTGTAGGATTAGTAGTAAACTAGTAGAAATTAACAAAATTTTAAGTTTAGTAAAGAGTTATAAATGTGTTTTTATGTGTGTTTGTAGTTAACCGGGTTTACTTTCACCTAGTTTTTAAACAGGAGAAAGTATGCATCAAATCATTTGATTCAAATGCAAGAAACTTCAACCAGATGATGTAGTTGTTAAAACGTTTACCTCATCTCACAACAAACTAAAGCAGACAATCTTGTGCGAACTTTTTTTTTGAACAAAAATACTTGAAACTTTTCTTATCCATTCCAGTCTTGTGCCCCCACTCTCCTGCAAACCCAAGCGTTAAAACCTTGTAGAGAATCTCATCTTTTTCTTTCAAAACTCAAATTATTTACCAAACTTAAGCTTTAGCTGAATAGTAAATTATCATAAATGGGTGTCCTCTTTAAAGAACCGGTTTGGAACAGAACTTCATGTGAGTTGTATCTTTTATTACACTATAAATCACTAAAACAAGATTTGTTTACAGACTCAACAAAGACTAGAGTATGATCTAGACATCACTGGTGGGACCAGGATAAGCAGGAAGAGTCATGATCCGCTTGTCTAAAACCGGACCTCCCACTGTAAAATGGTACAGACTCTGAAAGCTTGAGTCTTTAATCCCAAGAACCTCATGAACAGGATCATCAAAATAACATCCTATCCCAGTTGCTGATATCCCCATTGCATGTGCTTCTAGGTACAAAACTTGCCCAACAACACCTGTCTCCCAAAACAGACGAGGGTACATCCATGCGCCCTTCTCCCTCATCACTGGCTCAAATCTAGCCACCATCCCTAGGCTGAAGCACCCATCCCCTGCAATGTCCTGCATCAACAAACCACTACCATGGTTCAACAAAGATCCAAGTTATATGCATCCAATGTTCAAGAAATCGCTAGGCGGTTGTTAGACTCTTTATAAAGAATTATTGCTTATGCGGGCGTCTAGACCGATTTTTTTAACACCTTGCATCGATTCTTTTTAAAAAATCGATTCCGTCTAAACCGATTTTTAGAACACTGTATGCATCACAACTCTATATATCCAAACTCATTACCTGATGACATGATAGTCCTTTTGCCAGCCTTTGACAATCACCCTCGGCGAGCATATACAGAGGAAGATCCTCAGGGAAACCATCTGGTCTCCTCCACTCAAACTCAGACCTCATAGCTCTCTTGAGATCACCGAGATGATCCTCGTTTCTCACCAGAAAATACAAACCCTTGGGCAAACCCGAAACTCTATGCACAAAAAGAGCAAGATGAACCTCAGCACAGTCCCAAGAAAGAGCACGAAAGGGCAGTGCAAGCTGCTCTCCCTTGGTGGAAGAGCCAGAAGGAAGACAATGCATCAACATCTGGTAAAACGCAGACTTGTCAATAAAAGTAACACCGTCCATATCAACCGCACTTCTTCTCATCCTCACAACTTGACTCACTGTTAACTCCTTATACGAACTCCTGCTAACCACACCACTCCCTCTAAAGCAAGAAGCATCGATTAAAGACGAGTTTGAGACCAACGAAGGCTTCTTGACTGCTTCAGCTGTCTTGTGGATAATGTCCCAACACAAATGCTCTTTACTCAGGACATTAGGAGTCCCTTTCCACTCCAAACTAGTGAACCCTTCTCTAATAGCAGAGGCTATTCCTTTGTAATCTATGTTAATAACAACATCTCTACCTCCTCCCTTGGGGAAAACAAGCAGCAAGCAGTCAGGATGCTCAGATTCAATCTCCGGAACTTCAGGGAGGTTCATTAGCACGTTGAGATCATCACTACCTAATCCATCAAGAAGCTTCAACTCCCACCCCAGCTCTCCAGCTGCAACGGCCAGAGCAGCGATGGCGTGACCCACGTCGTGGTTACAGTACCGAAACGCGCGTTCTCCGTACTTCCAAGCCTCACGCCAGAAGATGGAAGAGACACCGATGAGGAAAGAGTTCTCAGGGAAGAACTCGGGGAAGAAGGAAGAAGGGAGGTTTGCTCTGACCTCCAAAGAATGCTCCTTTGGAGCGTAGTGAGCGACGAAAGGGAGGTGGGAGAGCGAAGGGATGGGGGGAGAGATGAGGTAAGCTTCCGTGGGGTGCAAGTTACCGCTGCTTGGGTTGACGCGGAGAGGCCAGGTGGAGGCTCCGGTGGTTTTCCAGGCGGAGAGAGCGAGGGAGTGGAGGAAGAGGTGAGAGATTGTGGAGAGAGAGATGGGTTTTGGAGGAGGAAGCGAGGAGGAGTCGAAGAGAGAAGAGTAGAGAACAGAGTCGTGGCCCGAGTCGTGATGGAGAAGAGGGAGGAGAGGAGAAGAGAGGTATCTGCGAAAAGGGTTTGGCTGATTAGCCCAGTCGAGACCTCGAGGGCCTCTTGCGTAATTGGTGAAGGAGTGTTTTGTCTGGTTGTGGTACTTGAGAACTTGTCTCAGCTTCTCTTGTTCGTCTTCTTCCTTAAAGGTAGGGACTTTCAGGGACTTTGAAGAAGAAGAGGAGAAGGACATGGCGGAGATAAGGGAGATTGTGTGAGGGATAGGGAGAAGAGAGGCTGAGGTGAGCCTGGATGAAATCGGATTCATAATTACTGAACCTGTCTTCTACTTCTTCTTACAAATCGATCTCTGTTTGTTTGATTCTTTCATCTTCGACATGTTTCTGGAAACAAGTGGTTCAGTTCCAAAGATTCCTGAGAATCATTAACCGGGATTATTGTACCGGATCTTAAGCCGGGGTTGTACGTATTGATTTTTTCAGAACATTAAACCAGTTGTTTACAAAAAATTATTTTCCTGTTTAAAATGAAAATTATTCTAGAGGCAATAAATATCGTTTTATTTGTACAAACTGTTTAATACTAACTAGAGTTTGATCCACGCACCCGCGCAGGTATTAGTTTTTACGTATTTATACATTGATATTTGTTTTTCATGATTAGTGCAATATATTTTAGATATGTCTTCATATAACTAATTGTATTCCAAAGATCCAGATCGAATCGGATAATGTGATTATTTTTGGTTCAAATATCCAAATCATTTTCAAATACATTTGTTATTTGAATATTTTTACTTATATGTGCATCATAACCAAATTCATACAGACCCGGGAGATCCAACTTGAAACTCACACATAAATTTATATCCAAACATGGTCTAATTTCAAAACCCAAAAAATCTATACCCTAAAAAATGATCCGTACCTAAATGGGTACCCGAATGTCTATGCCTAACAGATTCCGTAAACAAATAAATATATGTATAGATATATATTTATGTGTTTGGCTAAATTAAGTGAAATAGAAAAAAAATTATTTAGTAATATTTTTACAATATTAATAATAATAATCAATATATGAATATCGATTTGTTTAGATAAGTTTTGGAATTGTAATTAGTTAATTTAAATTAAATTTAAATGCAGTGGTAGAATCCATAAATAAAAAGAAATACAAAAAGGAAGTACCTAAAAGGATATTTCAAACCCCAAAAAATCTTTACTCGAAAGAAACAACCCGTACTTAAATGGATACACCTGAATGTCTATTCCTAACTGATTCCGTAAACAAATAAAAAAATTATTTTAATGTGTTTGGCTAAATTAAATGAAATAGAAATTTTTTTATTTAGTAATATTTGTACAATATTAATAATGATCAATATATGAATATTGATTTGTTTAGATAAGTTTTAGAATTGTAATTAATTAATTTAAATTGATTTTAAATGTAGTGGTAGAATCTGTAAATAAAAAAAAATACAAAAAGAAATACGTAACTTATTATAAATGCAATGACTAAATGTATAAATAAAAGAAAATACATATACTGCTATCCAAGTTTTCAAACAATTCTCATATAACATTGTCATCCATGTTTCCAAACAAACTTAATTTGTACCTACCAAAAAAAAAACAAACTTAATTTGTACTTCAGTTTTAATAATATAGATATCTTTTTTGTAAAGTTTTCTCTATTAATTTATGATAAACTGCTTGGGCCTCAGATTAGCATTAGTTAATTCGTAGTCAAACTACTTGATCAATGAAGCTTCCATCCAGTATTAAATACTAGAAAAGTGAATAAAACAATTTTTTAAAGAAAAACCAAATCTGTGTTTCTACTTAATATTCTCGTGGATGAATGAAAATAAAAACAAATTAAAAAATGTTTTTTTTCTGTAACAATTTACATGATTACCAAGGCAGATTTTTTTACAATCACGAGAATAAATAAGTGACACCGAATATTTGGTTATGGGTAGGCAGAAGCACTCAGTTAAGGAAACACGTTTCTTGGTTATGAATCCTAATCCGAAACAATTTTCATCAGAAAGTGTGATTTGTCTGAAGTTTCGGACCCATAACCAAAGAAGATATATACTCGGTACGAATATGAAACCATAATTTGTTGTTTCGTTTTAACAAAATTCTTTGAAGCTTTTTTTATTTTATTTGGGCTTTGCACTTAACTCATTACCCAGGCAACAGTAAACCAAAATTACCCACTGTTTTTTTAATTTTTGTAACATGAAGTTTGTCAACTTTCTTGTTTGTCTAAGATATATAATTTCAGTTTAACCAATCAGTAAACAAAAACCAAATTAACAAAAGGAAAATACGAACCACTGCACATGGGATGAGAAAATGTTAATGATTAAATTTAACATAAAACTCTTAAAGTTAATTTGACATTTACAGCTGTCTTAGTCCTCTATTATTTCCTTTTCTAAATGTAACATTGCAAGAAAACGGAAACTCATTCCTTGTTAAATACCCCACTACTCATGCAACGCAACAACACAAATTTAAAGAAACATAGCACTGACTATTCCTACAAGTTACGCCTCTGTTTAAAGTTCGACATTGTCTTTCTCTTTGCTTCCTTCACAATCCAACTCGGCTATGTTTCTAGTATCCTCTGCTATTCCAATGGACGTTGCAAAGTCAGAGACTTTAAACACAACAACCGACTCTTACTTACCTGTCAAGAAACGTATGAGACTTAACGAACCACCCACCACCGACAAAGCACCAGTTTCCGCATCAGACAAGACAAAGTACAAGGGAGTTGTTCAGCATCAAAACGGTCACTGGGGTGCTCAGATTTACGTAGACCACAAACGTATATGGCTCGGTACTTTCAAATCAGCTGCTGAAGCCGCCATGTCTTATGACAGTGCATCCATCAAGCTTCGAGCTTTCGACGCAAACTCGCAAAGAAACTTCCCTTGGTCTGATTTAACGGTCCACGAACCGGTGTTTCAAAAAGGCTACACAACAGAAGCTGTCCTGAACATGATCAAAGACGGCTCTTACCAACGCGAGTTCAAAGAGTTTCTCAAAAACCGTTCTCAGATTGTATCAAAACAGAACCGAAGAGATGAAGAATCCAACAAGTGCTTCTCATGCACGCAGCTTTTTCAGAAGGAACTGACAGCGAGCGACGTAGGGAAACTCAACAGGCTTGTGATACCGAAGAAGTATGCGGTGAAGTATTTGCCTTTCATAAGCGAAAGAGAAGAGGGTGAAATAGTAGAAGATGTTGAGGTTTTGTTTTATGACAGAGAGATGAGACCATGGAAGTTTAGGTATTGTTACTGGACTAGTAGCCAGAGCTTTGTCCTTACAAGAGGATGGATTGGTTTCGTTAAGGAGAAGAGACTCAAGGAGAAAGATTTGGTCACTTTTTACACTTGTGATGTTCCTACATTAGAAGGTCAGAGCAAAAAGTTCTTGATGATCGATGTTCATTACTTTTCAGACAACAACTCAGCGGTCACTGATGAGGAAGTAAACAAGACAGTTCATAATAACAGTTCTGATGATGTAATGAAACCAGAGATTAACTCGAAGTTAGGAGGTGAAGAAGAAGCCAAACCAGAGGAGAACAAAGGAGGTTTTATGTTGTTTGGTGTTAGGATCCAATAGTTCAAAGAATATATATATATATATATATATATATATATATATATATATATATCTGTATCAAAAATAATAGATTCTAAAAATTGGAAAGAAAATAAAATTATGCGAAAATAATATATTTTAAAATTAATAGACTCAAATCTTAATTTTCAAAATAACAAAAAGGTTTCTAAACCCCAAGCTTAGTCCCTCGTCTTTCTTATTTCTTCTCTATCACTTCAAGACACCAAATAATGCAAACCACTAAAGCATCTATTAATGTATCAAGTAACATCTGTGAAACCAAAGGACAAATAATTTATGTTCCAAACCTTAAACATCTGAAAAAGAAAGGCTCAGAAACATAACATTGGAGACGGATCTCATGCTGAGACATTTTTTCTCAAAGCATAAAAAAGTTTTTCCTAAAATGAATCCTTCAACAGTAACGAAAGCAGGGAAGCTGAAAGCGATAGTGATATAACTAGACTGAGTTTAGCACTAGCCTCTGGATACACCTGTTAAACTAGGCAACGATAATTTTAATCATGTCACTTGTTGACTACTACATAAATCACAATGGGGATAATGAGAGTCATGCAAATGGAGGATATAGTGCACATAGGCTGACCTGTTGAGCTCCAGTTTCGGATAGTTGTTTGCATCTAAAAATATTAGCATAGTACTGTGGTCCAAGGGATTATGCCAGCTCCACAAAGGTCGTCCTCTATAAGGTTAGTCAAGTTAACCCCCTTGAACTGTTATTGGCAGTAGATTTTTGCAATAACAGTTCCAATATTAGTAGAGGGTAATGGAGTATGTTTGATGAACAAACAACTAGCATAAAAATCTACTTTATATCTTATACAAGAAGTACCCTAAAGTAAATACAATGTGGGTCCTAAAGTAATGAGGCAGTATTCATCACATCATATAGGCATTGGATATATATTCTATATGCAGTGTCGAGGAAAACTGGAAGTAAACTGGTGTTAGAAGGTTCTGGAGGACAGGAATGCTGCCGGCTTTCTTACTTCCGAAGGGCTGTATTAAATGCATGGAATCCCTTTGTGCTCGCTTCTTATGGTCTGGAAATATAGACAAGTGTGGTATTGTAAAGGTGTCTTGGTCACTCGTGTGCTTACCTAAGACTGAGGGAGGGCTAGGACTAAGAAGTTTTTTTTAATTTGGAACCAAGTCCTTTGTATAAGATTCATCTAAATTTGCTGTCCAGGAAAGGATCTCTCTGGTCAGAACGGCAGTGGGATATTCATCTACAAAACAAGAGCTTTTTGGTCTCTAAAGACATCTTCGAATGACTCTTGGGTTTGGAAGAGGTTGCTTAAGCTGAGACTGCTTGCTCTTCAGTTTTGTAGGACGGTGCTTTAACTAGTTTCTGGTTCGACCAATAGACTCCGTTTGGTCAGCTAATCAAATCATATTGGAACAACGGGCCTAGGATAGGAAGCTAAGGATTAATCAACGGTTGCACCTTGCAATTTCTTCAAATCTTGTTAGATTTTGAAACAATTGTTTTACAAAATTTACTCAATACTCTTCTTAAATTACCTTAAGATTTAATACATATTAAAATTCTCTCAAATTTGTGGACTTCTGAAAATTTCTTACTGTTTGAATAAAAAATAAAAATAGATTTTTTTATAAATATCACACAACTAAAAACATTGTTTTAAAAAAATTATTTATTTTATAGATTTAAATATTTAAATTTAAAATAAAACTTTGGAAGTTTTATTTAAGAATTTCGAAATTTGACACTATAATATAATTCTTTTTTTTTCTGGTAAAAGGAGTATAATATAATTCTGTTAATATACATACCCTAGTAGTCGTTATCACTATCACTTATGTGAATATTCTTCTTCTGTAGATTTGAGTAAAGATCTGAGTGTGTTCGTATATATACCCACTGTGTTTGTCAGTAAAGATAATCAAAAACACATAAAGGGAGAATCTTTCCGTTGGTTCAGAGAGAAATGGCTTCATATTCTTCGTCCTCTCTTTCTAGACTCTCAACTCTCCAGAATCATATCTCCCCTCTTGAAGCCAACAACAAGGTAAAATAATTCAACCTTTTTTCTTCTCAATTTCGTTTTTAAAGTCTCTTACTCTGATCTTGATTTTTTTCTTTCTCTTCACTACTTGTTTTGAAGCAGCTAAGGAGTCTGGTCAAGATATCTCCACAAGTATCTGACGCCATATCCAATGGACGTGCTGTGGTAGCTCTTGAGTCAACCATTATCTCCCATGGTTTGTTTGTTTTGTCCAATCCATTGCTATGCTTTTTGTTTGGTTTCAAATTGGATTCTTTGATCTTTGGTCTTATTTTCAACTGTGCATTTTGTAGGGATGCCTTACCCTCAAAATCTGCAAACAGCAAAAGAGGTTGAGTCAATTGTGAGAGAAAATGGTGCAGTCCCTGCAACAATAGCTATCTTGAACGGAGTGCCTTGCATAGGTGAGTTAACTTTGTTTGAATCGTAATATTTTTACAACATCTTTGGTAGTTTATAGTAACCTGGAAACCCAACTTGGATGTAGAAACTCTTATTAGGCAAAGGATCAAAAAGCAGTAGAGACTCTTGTAGGTGTTATCTTCTATGCTGATTTGTAGTAAAACAGGTCTGAACGAAGAAGAACTAGAACGTCTTGCATCTCTTGGGAAGAGTGTTCAAAAGACTGCAGGCAGGGACATACCACATGTTGTGAGTCACTCTATAAGCTCTCTTCACTTCTGGTGGCTCTCTACTTATTGCACCATCATAATTTTCATCAGTAGTTTAGTACAACCAGGAGGAGCATAAGACTTGCTATTTCTTAAGATTAAGTTTGTCGGAAAATATTCTTCAATAGTTCATAAAATTAAATTACATCGATCACCTCAACCTAGCTTCTTTAACCTACCTTATTTTAAACTGGCTTTTATTGACCAACACGTTATTTACTTTTCAATCAAAGGAGAGTTTTTTTGGTTCTTCCATGTAATACGTACAATGCTTTACTTCAGGTGGCAACAAGAGCAAATGGTGCAACTACAGTCTCTGCAACGTTGTTTTTCGCTTCAATGGTAACTCAATTTGTTGATATATCTTTCTTTCGTATATTTTTACTAATTTCATCCAAAACATATTGGTTGTTGTAGGTTGGCATCCAAGTTTTTGTAACCGGCGGGATAGGAGGTGTGCATAGGCATGCCAACCATAGTAAGATTCATGTCTATTTTCTACTTTTAGTTCCAAATTTTCATTTACATGGTTAGAAACTCTGTTTAGATGATTCTGTTGAGTACTGTCAAAGCCAAGCCAGTATGCACTCCTTAATGGCCTGCTATATTGTGTCGTTGTGATGCAGCTATGGACATATCATCTGATCTTACTGCACTTGGAAGGACTCCTATAGCAGTGATATCAGCAGGCGTTAAATCAATACTGGATATTCCAAAGACTCTTGAATATTTGGTATAGTCAATGCATATTAGTCCAACATTTAATAGTTAAGTTTTCACTAGAGCCATTCATTGACAATGCAGGAAACTCAAGAAGTGTATGTTGCTGCATACAAGAGCGATGAGTTTCCGGCATTTTTCACAGAGAAAAGCGGCTGTAAGGTGCAAAAATCGTCCATTAGCACTGAACTCAATCACTTAGTTCTTCTACTTAGATATTTAGTTCTGATGACTTCTGTAGGCACCTTCCCGAGTTGATAGCCCTGAAGACTGTGCTCGTGTAATAGGCAAGAGTAGACTGTCTCAACCTTTTAATTTTTCACTAATATATGAGCTTTGATCCCTTACCACCTGGTAAAACTGCTTTTGTCAGATGCAAACATGAAGTTAAACCGTAAGGCAGGGATTCTATTCGCTGTTCCAATCCCAAAACAGCATTCAGCTGCCGGAAATCTTATTGAATCAGCAACACAGCGTGCTCTTACAGAAGCAAGGTCATAAGAAAAAAAAGTTTGCATCATAATAATACTTTTAAGAGCTTTGCTTTCTTTTTTCTTATTTTGTCAGAGTCTGAAATTTGAATTTGGTTTTGGCTAGGGAACAAAACGTTACTGGAAATGCAGAAACTCCATTCTTACTTGCACGGGTAAATGAGTTAACTGGAGGCACCTCACTTGCAGCAAGTATCCTTTCTCTATATGTGGTTCCCTTAATGTCTAATCATTTTAAGTAGTTCAAAATTTTATATCTGTATCCAATCCAAACCCTTTCAGAAACAGCAATGTCTTAGCATTGTAGATCTTGAGTTCTCCTTGACACAGTTTCAGATATTGCGCTTGTGAAAAACAATGCCCTTATCGGTTCTCAGATTGCAGTAGCACTTTCTCAGCTGGTGTGAGCTTCCTTATCAACCTCAAGCTCAATCTCAGGCTCAGGTTCATGATTCAGGACAGATCAAAGATGTTTTAGATTGGTAGTTATCCAGTGTTTTAGTGTTGCTTGTGAAAGATTGTTTCTTGAACCCAAAAAACTCTTTTTCAACATATTTTCACATGTTTTTTTTTTTTTTTTTTTTTGTCAACTGGGAATTTTATTAAAGGACTAAAGCCCAAATCGAACCAAAGCCCAACAACAAAAGAAACGAAAGGCCGAAACAATGGCCAACTATACATCAAACTTCTTGGGCCGTCAGCCCAAAAAGAAAACCGTCGAAGAAGAAACCCGACAAGCAGTACCACGTGTTCGAACGCCCTGCGCTCAATGGACACGCGTCAGACCGAAAGCCAGCTTGCTTCTTCCGGAGGCAGAGAGGAGCTACGACGGATCTCCACCGTCGGCGGAGACAGATTAGTGAAGAAAGCTCAGACGGAGCGATCTTCTCAAGATCCAAGCCGCACACCGGATTGACGCTTCAAAAAACAATCATCTACAATCAACTCAACAACTTCGCTCATCCAGCATGAACCGAAGCAGAGAGAAGAGAGATGATTGAGCGGTGAAGAGACAGGAAGCGCAAATCAACGAACCGGGATAAGCCCGGTGAGGAGCCGCCATCACCAATCGAGAAGATCGCGATGCGGAGACAAAAGTCGGATGTCCAACACCGAGAGATCAAGCGAGGACACCGAAGACAAAAGCCGGACGACCTCAAAAGGAAACGAGCGTCGCCAGAGTCAGATCCAGTCGGAGAACATCGAAACCGGAGATAAACAGCCGGCGGAGCCGGCGATAAACGGATCGCCTCTCTCTCTCTAAAAGATTTTAAAGAGATAAGAGAGAGAGAGCAGTGTTATTTTTTTTTTCACATGTTTTATGAATATTTTTATTTTATCATGTGGAACCTGATCTGTCTCCTTGTGCAACTTTCTCTAAAGAATAAACTATTGTATTATTAAATTATAGTATATCACAAAGGTTCTCAAACAAAGCTCTGATCTAGAGAGTATATCTATTTCTGCCTCATCGGACTCTCTCTCTCGCTGCAGTTTTTTGACAACAATGGCTGCAATCACCGTTGACTTTCAGCTATGCTTCATCTTCACCTTCCTATGGCTCCTCACACGCTTCTGCCTGTCTGCTTTCTTCTTCAAGAAACAAAAAGACTATGATCTACCTCCGAGTCCACCATCTCTACCTGTCATTGGTCATCTGCACCATCTCCTCTCTGTTCCAACTCACAAATCATTTCACAAAGTCTCTTCCAAGTATGGTCCTCTCCTTCACCTCCGTGCTTTCAATATCCCAATCGTTCTAGTCTCATCAGGCTCCATGGCCCACGAAGTCTTGAGCATCAACGGCCTGAACTTTGCTACCCGTGACCGTGAGGTTCCTATAATGGAAAAATCATTACTGTTTGGATCTTTTGGTTTTGTCTCAGCGCCTTATGGAGATTACTGGAAGTTCATGAAGAAGCTGTTAGTCACAAAGCTTCTCGGTTCTCATTCTCTCGAGCGGACACGGCTCATCCGCGGGGAAGAACTCAAGACATTCCGTGCTATGCTCTTTGACAAGGCGGCAAGGAATGAAGCTGTTGATGTTGGTGAAGAGATGATGAAGCTGACGAATAACACCATTTGCAGGATGATCATGGGGAGGAAATGCTCTGAGGAGGACGGTGAAGCGGAACAAATCAGAAGCTTGGTGACTGAGTCACATGGTTTGGTGAGGAAGTTCCTTATAGCTAGCACGGTTGGTCGACTTCTCAAGAAGGTTGGGATCTTGCTGTTTGAGAAGGAGATCATGGAGGTCTCACAGAGGTATGATGAGTTGCTGGAGAAGATTATTAAGGAACATGAAGAGAATCCGAATCAGAAAGAGGACAGAGACATGGTGGATGTTCTGTTGGATGTTTGTGCAGATGATAACGCTGAGTTTAAGATTTCAAGGAACCAGATCAAAGCGCTTTTTGTGGTACTGTTCTGAGTTTTGCTTAAGGATCATTCAAAGTGTCTTTATCTTAAAGAATTGTTCACTGGTTGTAGGAGCTTTTACTTGGAGGCACTGATACTTCAGCACAAACTACACAGTGGATAATGGCTGAACTGATTAACCACCCTGAGATTCTTAAAACTTTGAGAGAAGAGATTGAATCTGTTGTAGGGAAAACGAGGTTTGTTCAAGAGACAGATCTCTCAAACCTGCCGTATCTGCAGGCTGTGGTGAAGGAAGGGCTAAGACTACACCCTCATTCGCCAATCTTGGTGAGGACTGCAGCGGAAGGATGCAAGATCGGAGAGTTTTACATACCACAGAACACTACTATGATCATAAACTCTTACGCGGTGATGCGAGATCCGGATTCATGGGAGGAACCAGACGAGTTTCAGCCGGAGAGGTTCATGGTTTCTCCTTCAAAGGGGAAAGAAGAGATGAGAGAGCAGTTAGCTTTGAACTACCTTCCTTTTGGGAGCGGTAGAAGAGGATGCCCTGGAACAAACTTAGGTTATATCTTTATTGGAGTAGCCGTTGGAACAATGGTGCAGTGTTTTGACTGGAGTGTTAATGGAAATAAGGTGAACATGGAAGAGACTGGAGATATGACCCTGCGCATGGCTCATCCACTTAAATGCACTCTTGTTGCTCGAGTTCACTCTTCAGCCAGCTTTGAGCCAGTTGATGGTTGAGTTTGATATGTGCTGTTGAAGTTGCAGACACACAGTATGTCTGGTAACGTTGTTTTTGTACCATTCATAACATAACTACTTGTTTTTATGTCTGTGACATCTGTTAAATAAGGGATGGTGATTGTGAAAAGTTGCAGATAACAAGAAATATGGTTGCACAATTTAGATTGTCTACTTTTAAGTTATCATTATACTTTTCACTACTTCTGAATTCTGATGATAAAGTTGTGTTTCCAGCTTCAGAAGAAGGCTCTACTGCCAATAGAAAACACATGAGCTCTTGCACTTTATCTTTGCTGGGAGGAACTTGAGTTCTCTGATTGAGTCGGGCTATGGATGTCGAAAGGGAGTTTCATCTTAGCCAGTGATTCATTGAACTGGTGCAAGCTTTGGGGTAGCCGTTGGAGCAATGGTACAGTGTTTTGAGTGGAGTATCAATGGTTAACACAGAAGAGACTTCTCCTTGCACTGTTTATAACAGAACTTGTTGTCTTAGTGTACATCTGTTAGATAAACACGTTTAAGTACAGGACAAGGTTGCGAGATTTTAGTACTAAATTAGAAAAAAAGTTGCAGATAACAAGAAAAGCTGAAGGCAATAATAGTTACACATTTTTAGATAAGTCTAACTTTCAACTTATTATTACACTTTCATTAGTTGCTACTCCTTAGTCCTTTGTGATTGCCTCCAAAGCTTCTTCAAAAGAAGGCTCTACTGCCATAGAAAACACGGGAGTTCGCGCTCTTTGGCGTCTGCTGGGAGGAGCTTGAGTTCTCTGATTGTGTTGGGCTATCCATGTCCAAAGGCAGTTTCATCTTAGCAAGTGATTCAGTGAACTGCTGCAAGCTCTTTGTGTACATGTCAACAATATCTTGCTGCACCACCTTTTGCTCTGGTTGTTCAAAGTTCACTGTCAGAATCGGTTTCACAACCTCTTCACCATCCTCCTTATCTAAATCACCGTTCTTGATGGGATCTGCTGGCTTCTTCGCTCCTTGGTCTGAACCTGAGTTGTTTTCTTCACTTGATGATAGCTGCTTCTTCACTTCTTGGTCTGAACCTGATTCTTTGCCTTTGCTTGATAGTACCAAATCATCATGAGTGCCCGAGGAACCGGAGCTAACTGCAATGGATGGAGAAGAGATTCCGTTTGTGAAGTCAGTACCTGCTGGAGCTGCTGCTGCTTCTTCAACAGTGTCAACAACTGTAGTCTGAACGCTGTTTACTTCAACAAAGCCGCCTTCAGAGCTCACAAAATCATCAGAATCAGTACAAGGAGTGGCCAAGTAACTAGACACCATCTGATTGTTCTCACAGACAATCTTCGGATCCAAAAACTCAGACTCATCAACCTCGATAGAAACCATCTCTGTCTCATCCACCGTTGGAACCGCCGCAGGGATGTGCATCACCTCAGGGAACTCTCCAGCGTAGGAGAGAGACAACTCAACGAAACCTGCAGGAGAGTGAAACAAATCGGTTGAAGAAAGAGAGAACTCTTTCTCCAGCTTCCCATTCCTCACAATCACTTCAGACAAAGGGACAAGAGCGAAACCAAGCAACTGATCCTCGAGATAGTTCCTCACGCGGCTCATCATGTATATCTCACACTTGAGCGAGCAATCAACACTCTTCACATGGAACTGGAGAGTATCGTCGAAGACAGGGTTTCTTCCTCCACCGTTGATGATCTTCGTGGACAAGGAGCTCTCGGGATCGCTTGTGAGAGAGAGCTTAGCGTACACATCTTGCTTATGGTAGATGCAGATGTTTTGGATGTCCCTGGCTTGGTGAACAAAAACCTCAAGCACACCCATGAAGCTGTCTGAATCAGCTTTCTTTGTGCTGCTTTCATCGTTGCCGTTCAAGTGGATACCGTTGAAGGTTGAGGCCACAGACTGTGGAGACTCCATTACAGAAACTGCAAACAAACAAAAAGACAGCAGCTCAATTGGTTTAAACTCTCTACACAACTAAGCACATACACCACAAACTCAAACCCTATCACAAGAAACAAAGACTTGTCTTAACAGAAGTGAATCAATTACAGAACTTAAAAGATGATGTAAGTAGAAGCAAAGCTCAAGGAACTCCTCAAACAGCAGAAACTGCAAACAAACCAACAAACAATAAGACAGCAGTTGAACTGGAATTATCCCAACAAAAGTTCGGTCTGAACTCTCAACACAACTAAGCAAATACACACAAACTTAAACTATATCACAGGAAACAAAAACTTTTCTTAACAGAAACTAATCTAATCTCTGACAGATTACAGAACTTTAAGATGATGTAATTAGAAGCAAAGCTCAAGGAACTCCTCAAACGGAAACTGCAAACAAACAAACAATAAGACAGCAGTTGAACTGGAACTATACCAATAAAAGTTCGGTCTGAACTCTCAACACAACTAAGTAAATAAACACAAACTTAAACCCTATCACAAGAAACAAAAACTTGTCTTAACAGAAGCTATTTTAATCAAATCTCTGGCAAATTATAGAACCTTTTAAGATTATGTAATAAGAAGCAAAGCTCAAGAACTCCTCCTCAAACAAATTTATTACCTGATCCGAAGCAAAAAGCTAATAACTTTGATTATGATCCAGAGGGAGCTTAACTCAACTCACTAACTTATTTATAAAACAAACAATCAAGCAGAGAAGCATCCTTTAAACACACAACAAAGACAAAAAGGGCATAGACAGATTCCAAGAAAGGAGTCAACTTTCTCGAGGAAACAAACAAACCGCCCACAAACCAAGGGACGAGGACGAATGTTCCAGAATTAAAGGATTAAAGTTAAGAAAAAGACTAAAACTTTTAATTCAATATAAAGAAGAAGTTAAGGCTCTGCTTATAACCTTTAAATCTTTGGGAGGAGAAGAAAAGGGTCAAAAAAGAAGAAAGCTTTCCTCTGTTTTCTTTCTTTCTTTCTTCTTCTTGAATTTTGCGCTGAGGTTTTGTTTTTTTATCTTTCTTGAGCTTTGAGATAGAGAAGGAGAAGATGAAGGTGGAATTAGAAAGTGTAAAGAGAGGAACAATAATTGCGTTTATTGCTGTTTTAATATTCATACAAAAGACGAATATGAAGAAGACTTTTCTAGGTAGGCAAGCACGATCCACGGATTACAGACGCCTCTCCTTTTTTGTGGAGTTTTTTGTTTGTATTCATTTCTTTTTTTTGTTTGTATTCCAATTTCTACACATCACAACGGCTCTTAAAGCTTCTAGTGAAACTTACCCTTTTATAAAGAAAATATCTTTAAAGTTTGTATCTTTTTTCGAGAAATACTTGGGTTCACCCCCTATGGTGAACCTCTAGGTTCACCAACCAATAGTGATTGAGTATTTGAAATTTGATATCTTTTAAAAAAGGAAATAAAATTGAATATCCAAATTAGATTATATCTTTAAAATAAAATAATAAAAATACATAAAAATAGTTACAAAAAATAAATAAATAAATATTGTTAAATCTTCAGCAAAATATTAAACCCTATACCCTAAATCCTAAACCCTAAACATTAAACCTTAAACTTTGGATAAACTCTAAACGTTGGAAAATCTTAAACCCTAAATCATACACTAAAAACTAAATTTTAATAACACTAAACCCTAAATCCTAATCACTAAACCCTAAACCCTTGGGTAAACTATGAACCCTTGGGTAAACTCTGAACCCTTGAATAAATCATAAACTCTAGGGTTTAATTTTAAATATTTTTGATTTAGAGTTTATGATTTATCCAAGGGTTCAGGCTTTATCCAAGGGTTTAGGGTTTAGTGATTAAGGTTTAGGGTTTAGTGTTATTAAGATTTAGTTTTGATGTATGATTTAGGGTTTAAAATTTTCCAATGGTTTACGGTTTATCCAAGATTTAAGGTTTATAATTTAGGGTTTGGAGTTTAGAATTTAGGGTATAGGATTTAGTATTTTGCTAACATTTTAACAATATTTATTTATTTATTTTTTGTAACTATATTTATGTATTTTTATTATTTTATTTTAAAAATTTATATCATATTTGGAAATTCAATTTTATTTCCTTTTTTAAAAGATATCAAATATCAAATACTCAACCACTATTGGTTGGTGAACCTCTAGGTTCACCTAGGGGGTGAAGCCAAGAATTTCTCTCTTTTTTCTTTTCCTTTTGGTATTAGCATGGACCAAGTTGATTAACTTTGGTGTGGTTCCTTTACAAGATAATTGTTTGGCTCTGGCGCGGTTAAAACGTATTAAAACATTTGTAGCTTAAAAATTAAGATACTGTTCGAATTGGTTCTGCAACCTCCCACATCGTAGTGTTTGTTGTTGGTAGTGGAAAAACCACTCACTAGAGCTAAGAAAAGAAACACAAGGTGGAAGTGACTAGAATGAAGAATCTGAGTGTTATTTACAAAACTACACACAAAGAAACCAACATGGTTGCTTTGGTATGCTTCCTTTGATGTTTGGTCTGTTCGGATGGGTTTCCATAATGATGTAAAAAGAGTTGCAACCTCAACCCCTAAAAAAACCCAGCGTTTGCTATTGGTGGCAGAAAAGCCAATCAAATCTCTAAATTATTAAGGCCAAATGACTTATATAGCATAAGAAACAAATTATGACAAAAGTAGCACATGAATAAAATTCACAAAATAGCACTAATTAAAAAGTAAAAATGACCAACTACAAATCCTAAATCATTACCCTAATTCTAGCCATAAATACTAAACTCTAAATCCTAATCATTAAACACAAACCCAAATATAAAATTAATTTTTTTTAGAACTTTTAGTTAATCCTATTTTGAGAATTGTTTTCTCTTCTGTGCTAATTATGGAACAAAAAAATCTAAATCTAACCACTAAACTCAAATCTAAATCTAAAATTAATTTTTTATAGAACTTTTAGTTAATGCTATTTGAAAAAAAAAATTCTCTTCTGTGCTAATCATGGAACAAAAAAAATGTTTCAATGCTATTTAGGGTAATTATTAAAGCTTGGTTATGGCTTAGTAGAGAATAGGTTCATATCAAAATACAATGTAGCGCTAAGAGAAGAAACACAAGATGGAAGTGACAACAATGAGAAATCTCAGTGGTACTACATAAACTACACACACACATACCCATCAGAAGTGTTGTCCATGTTCACAAATATTTTCTCTTACAGTGGAAACCCCAAAAACGAGCTAAGAAACGGATGATCATCCACAAGCAGTTTCTCTAAGTTCAGTTTCAGGTTTTGTACAACCATACGGCAATTCATAGAACTCAGCTAAGTATGTCAAAGCTTCAGAGTTGCTGTTGCATACCTTCCACAACGCAGAGACTTCTCCTTTATAAACAGTTCCCAAGTCTTCGCAACTCTCAATGAACTCAAACAGCTTTGAGTAGAAAGAATCATAGTTCATCACAATGAATGGAACTGGCAACACGGAGCCAATCCTTTTGAGCTGAACCAATGCCAAAATCTCGAACATCTCGTCGAGCGTGCCAATGCCTCCTGGCAATGCAATCACCGCTGTCTTGTCAGAAACATTGTTTCTAACCACTGCGTCCACCAATCCATGCTTTCTCGCCGAGAAGAACCTAAACATTGATTCCAACGACGTTATCGGGATCACTCAAGAGTAAGAAGAAGTGTGTTAGCTAAGTTACCTGCAAGTGTGATAGTTTTGAGGAGGGAGATAAGGATGAACCTTGGAGGCGGTCCATTCACCAGCTTCTTTTTCTATTTTGATGCCACCGACGGGTTTCTCAGCTTCCAAAGCACCTTTAGTCACAGCGTCCATGAGTCCTGGTCCAGCTCCAGACCATGTAGTACAGTCCAACAGATTCGCTGCCTGATCAAATACACACATCTCTTTTAAAAAAACTCTACATTGTAATTTTAATAACACTAAGTTCTTGTGGAGTTTCAGGGGTCCTACTTACTTCTCTGCTGAGCTCTTGTGATTGCAGGTAATGTGAATGGTTTGGTTGGATTCTAGCGGAACCTAAGTAGAGGATCCCTCTCCCAAGCCTGTGTATGAGGTCGAAGCAAGTCTCTAGCTCTTTCTTAACCTTTCATACAAGCGAGAATTTTCAAAAGGAATAAGATAAGATAGAGAATCAACAGCTCACATAGTCTACTATTCAAGAAACTTCCTCATTCAATTCAACCAAAAAGGCCAAGACTTTACAGGAGAGATAACATAAAGTTTCGATTTTTATCCTATGATGAAGCTTGTTCTAAGGTGTTATTCTACTACAAGATTAGCAATCAAAACAAAACTTAATGGACAACGTTGAAAGTTCCAACAGTCTATGACAAAACACAGTTGTAGTTCCAAGATTTACCTGAAGTGGGCTACTTCTCTCAACGAAATCCTCAGAGACAGAGCTGCATTTGAGGGATCTAGCTGAGTATGTCCTAATTGGATTACCAACTCTCATTTTCAGACAACTTTGGCCTCTTTCTCTCAAAGAGCTTGTGGGTTTCGGTGTTAGTGTCTTCGAGGATAATAGGAAACTCCGTGAGGAACCCAACATAGAAACCTCCATTTTCTGATGCTCTGCGGTTCGTAGCTACTTCAGAGGTTGTCGAAGAAAGGGCTGCCGGGGGCGGAGCAACCTTTGATACTCTTGTCTCATCAGTCAGTAGGTGGCTTTGTGAACCATTGTGGTTCCGGTTCAATGTGGGAATCTCTGGTTGGGCTTCAGGTTTGCTTGGAAGTTGGAACAGTTAGTTCGGTTCGGATTTTTGGTTTTTTTGTTAGTACAAAATTGTGCTTAACTGAACCGAACGAAATTGATTTGAGTGTGTTTGATATTCAGTTAGTTTGTTAATGAAAATTGATTTAACAGATTTTTTCTCTTAGTTTGGTTATGGTTTCTTTCAGAAGAGAATAAAAATCAAATTAATCGACTGTCGAACTAAATTAAACTGATAACCAATTTTTTTAACCAACTTAATTGAAGCAGAATAATAACCGGAATTGAATTGAAAACAAAAATTTAGGTTCATTTCGGTTAAGATTAAAATCACAGCATTGTCTTGTTATACTGTTTACTCCACAACAAAATTTTGAAAATAACATTTCTTAAATATTTTTATTTTGCATAGCATTTTACAATCTTAAATATAAAGTTTAGAAAGTTTCATTTATTAATATTTTGAAATAATAATTCTTAAAATATTTTTATTTTGCATAGCATTTTACGATCTTAAATATAAAGTAAGAAAGTTTCATTTATTAATATTTTGAAATGAAATATATCAATCAGAAACAGAAAAATTTATAGAAAATAAATAATTAGAGATATAACACATTTATTTTCCTTTTAATATGTTGAATATCTAAAATGGATTTATAAAACAATTCCTTATTTCTAATAAATGGAGATATCAAAATACAAATAATTAAAAATAACATTGGATAATGGAAAAAGAAATCAAGAAAAATAAACAATTATAAGGTAAAAAGATATTAAAACAATTTGTTAAGTATTAGAAGAATCCCAAGTCAGAAGCAGCTTGAGACTTCCAATGTCTAGCTTTCTCGAATCCATTGGTAAAATTCTCAAAATCATCAATGGTTTGGTCAATCTCTTCCTGTGTGTTCATAACAAATGGACCAAACTGAACCACTGGTTCACCTATAGGCTCACCACCAACAAGGATAAACCGAAGCGGCAGACCAGAATCAGAACCGTTCCAAGCCTCTAACCGGTCACCACCTAGGCCTAGAATCAGCATGTGATGCGCAGAAGCGGCTGAATGTTGTGACCTAGCATCCCCAAAGTGACCGTGGCCTTGAAGAACATAGACAAACGCGTTCCAGTGAAGTGGAATGTGTTGAGAGATTTTAGAACCAGGTGAGAGAGTGAAGTCAAAATACATTGTTGGTGTTCTTGTGCAGATCTTTGACTTAACTCCATTCCATTCTCCTGCTATGATTCTTACTCTCACACCGTCTTTCTCTGCTTCTGCTATATCTTTGCTCTCAATCTCTTGATAACTCGGCATTACTCTGAAGAAGTAAGAAGAAACATAATATATAAAAACCATTGATCACTGCACTCATTGCTATGCAATGGTTACCTATATGAATATTTTTTTACATAAAAAGAAGCTTACAGTTTATGTTTTGAGGAAAGATTGATCCAAAGCTGCAAGCCTTTGTTGTGAGTAGTAGTGCCATTACCGTTGGAAGAAGGCATTTCAGAGTGAACTATGCCTTTTCCTGCCGTCATCCATTGTAATCCTCCTTCCCTTATCACCCCTTTGTGTCCTTCACAGTCTTCATGCAAAATCTCTCCCTATGTATAACAGATACAATAAAACATCATGAATTAACGTTTGGCGTTTTTTTTGTGAAATTAAATATGAAGATGTGAAAAGAGATCAATACCTCTAACATGTAAGTGACCGTCTCAAATCCTGTTTTTGAAAAAAGAACAAAAAAATATTAAACACGAAAGAACAATGATATATAGCAATAGAGTTGGTTAGTAGTCATGCTCTGTTTATAGTAATGCCTCGATCGTTTATACCACAACTTGAGTATTGTAACAAAATTTAAACCTCAAAAGAAAATATTTTAATCAAATTATTTGTTTATAGTAAAAAACTAAATGTCAAACGCAAATGAAAGGTGGTTGCATTTTTCACGAAAACTGAAAAAATAGATATAAGTAAAAATACTCATGTAAACACAAACGCAAACGTGTAAATCACGTTAAGAATATAGGATTAACTTCTTTTTTTTTTTTGTAACATAATATTGGATTAAGTAAACCAACCTCTATGTGGATGATCTGGGAACCCTGCAGGAGCCGTAACTGAAATTTTGAAAGATGTTTGTATTATTAATCTCTGACAAGTTGGATTCTGAGCAAGAAAAGAAGAAAAACTAACCTGAGAACTCATCCAAAACAAGAAATGGGTCGAAGTATCTTAACTCAAACCTTCCGATGCTTCTTCTTACAACAGCACCAAACCCTTCGTGTTGCTGTCTAGCGAAAAGCTTCTTAACAACTAACCTCTTCTTACCAGAAGCTTCCTCTGAGATTGGCATCATGAATCTCTAAGAGAGAGTTAGTGAAGAATATGTTTTCTTTGTTGGCGAAGATGTGTATTAATATTTATATAGAGTAAGGAAAGAGTTGTTGTGTTGACAGTTGGCCAAATTTAAGAAGATGATTTACAAGTCAATTGTCTTAAAGGGGTTTTATTTTGGTTTAAGACGCCTTCTCTTTTCTTTTAAAACATTAGCTAATTTTGATTATACAAATAAGTTCCTTTTTTGCTTAATAAAATGTTAAAAACAATAGATAGTAACTTCATCAGATGTATGAAGCAAGAAAGATTTGAATTAAAATTATCAATGGTTAGTATTACGTCATCAATTCATCATCCTCTCTTTAGTATCTCTCAATAAAGATGTTTCATTCGAAATGTTTTGGTAGAAAGAAAAAAGTGAATGGATCATATCTATCATCTCTTATTTCGTTAATGGACCCCGTGGTGGATTATTGCATGCGAAATATTTATACTATTTCTTGATTCTCTCTTTTGTATCCACAGCTTTAAACAATGATGCACGTAGTATATAGTACGTAATGCTATAACAACATTTTTTTTTATATATAATGAAAGCCAACTTTAGAAAAATATGTTCATTTGTAAGAATTGTTTTTGTTTTTAATTCAAATGATTACCGTATAATCGACTCATTTTTATTAGTTATTTAAGCTCGGGTAAGAAAAACGAGTAATATGAAATTTGCAAGGCTACTGAATGACGAATGTAAGTTCTCTGAAGCTACAAATCAACAACTTATACATAATTTTATTTTCAATTTTTATCTTATTGACTTATTTGAAGTTACAAAAAGAAACTATATTATCTTATTTGACAAAACTAATTCTACTACATTGTCCACATATCTAGATAAGCGCACATGTTTACAAGCGGGATCACATGACGTAAAGGCTTTCGACAGCATGGCGTAAAGATGATGCCATTGCCATATAGAAGGTTACGATATATCGGGGGTACGTACCACTGATTTGAAGAGTCAAAGATACTACAAAGTACAAACCCTGAAACCCAAGTCTTTGACTACTTCTATTTAAATTAGAACGACAAAATATAATTTTTAATTCAAAACTTCTGGAAACTTTGATCTGACGAGTGTTTACATAACCATGACGTCATCAGGTATCTAAGTACTGTATGTATATTTTTTTTCCTGAATCAAATACATGCAACAAAATTGACCGTATCAAAAATTAAAATGAAGGAAGAATTTGAAGTTTGAAAATTGATGGAAAACGAATTATATTGGATTTTCTCAATGCCTCCTCATCTCATGATCATATAGCTTTTTCTATTGTAGATGAGGAGAGTGTTTGACCAATTTGATTAGACAGTTGTTTACATGTTTGTAGTGGTGACACTGCAGAGTATCTCCAATCCATATCTAACATTTGCATCATTATTTATTTATTTTTGTATATTTGTATAGGTAAATTTATTTTAATTCATTTCTATTTATTTTTATAATATAAAGATTTTATATTTAGGAAATTTGTTTTTCTATTTTTACTCTATATTTTAATGAATACTCCTTCTATTTCAAAATAATATATATTTTAAAATTTTCACAATTTTTAATAAAACATATTAAAGCTTAGTTATAAATACTTAGTTTTTGTAGTTTTATATTTATATTTTTAAACCAATAAGACTTTAAAAAATACAACTAATGTTTTTGAAATTCAAAACTTTTACTTATTAATTGATAAAAGTTGAATTAAAAATATAAAATTTGTATATTTTAAAAACAGTTTTTTTTTCTTGAACATGCATTTTTTTTGAAACGGAAAGAGTAGTATTTTACATAAATACATTGAAGTAAATACATTACAATATATTCCACATTTATTATAGTATTGTTCGATTTTATAAAAACATCGTAAATTTACATTAAAAATGTTCTTATCAACAAAACCTCATTAAATCGCCATTTTAAGCCAAACCCACAGTTTCTTTAACCGTAATATTACCGCGTTAGTGGTTATCGACTTGATTGTGTCTATGTTTTTTGTTACCAATATAAACGCACAATCAAACAAAGCCACATTTGTAGCTAATCATAATAGTAATCATAACGGAGCAATCAAATTATCTAACGTTGCTGTGACCTCTCTCCTATCTGGTCTTTCACTTCCCGTGTCGTGTTCAAGATCCGACCTCTGAAGCTTGTCGACGGGCTTCTTTGATCATTGCTCGTGCTGTTCGATGGTTTGATTGCCCCGTCGTCACCGTTTGCAATCAGTGACAGTAGTAAGCTAACCGTTTTAGGTTCTCTAAAGCGGCGTTTGGCAATGATGCTAAAGACTTCGTGTGGTATGCGGGTCTCTCGGTGTTGTCGGTGGCTCCAGGCGGTGTTGCGCACATCCCAGCGCCGGGCGTCCTCTTGGTTGCTTCGGTAGTGTTTGCCACACTAACGTTTATTTTGCAGGTCTATGAGCAGTTCAGTTTCACGATTAGCGGTCTTTTCGTTCCCGACTTTTTGCTTACCATTCTCGGTGAGGAGGCTTTGTGTCTTTAGGCCTGCGATCGAGTTGGCCCTTTTGGAGATTGTACAAAGGAACATAGAGCGTTTTTCAACGGGGTTGTGCTCTATTTCTCTTCTTCGATAGCGTCCGTGCGTTAAAGGGGTGACAGTTATAAACTTCAAGGAGATCATCGAGATTTAGCTACTCCGAAAGCGACACGGAAATTTCCGGCATCCGAAGTAACGAGGAGAACTTCACTTTCTCGTGATCAGCGTTGATGGTTGAAAACAAAAAAAACAATTTCTAATGTTTACTAAAAGCAGATTAACGGAACGTATCAGGTTTAATGGTTAAGCAAAGTTAGTTATTGTAAAACATAGACTAAAAAGTTTTTGTTTGAATCAAACTTGTAACCGAAACTATTTCCCATCTAACGGGTTTTTATAATATATTTATTGAAAAAAATTAAATAATAATAATAATAAAAATGGTAAGAAAGTAATTATTAATAATTACCAGGCCAACTCCAAAGCAAATAAAGTAATTTTGGGATCGAAGACGTACGAAGCAACTCCAATTAATCACAAAGGAACCAAAAACATCTTTGATGTTGTAACTTGTAAGTTACGCCACATTGTGCCATCAACTAATTTGGTCAAACGTTTTAATTAATTATACTGTCATATCCTCTTAATAACACGTATTGATTTTGCATTAACTCAAATAATTCATAAATTTTCAAACGTGTATCAAAAGGGTCCATTACTATCTATATTATTAAAACTGAAGTACACTTTAGTAATGTTTGGAAACATGAATAGTACTATAACTGAAAATTGTTTGGAAACGAAGATAGTAGTACTACATTAATTGTATTTCCATATTTCACTCATATTAATTATATTGTCTTAACAATATTTCACATCATTAATTATATTACCATAATAATAATAGTGTAGATTTTATTTAGTAGTTAATCAATATTAGTTTTGTGTCAATTATAAAATCAAAAAAGTAAAATAACTGAGTTTTGCATAAGGTTAAGCGTTTGTTTTAATTTGTTTTACTATAACATTTTTTTTTTCAATCAGTGGAAAATTACGTAGCCAAAAACATAATTCAAAAACATGTTTAGTGAATAAAATCATAACTTAAATCAAAATAATAAAAATGAATTACATTCATTGTCACTTAATTTTTCACTCAATATAATTGCTTACTAAATAAAAAAAACTCTTTCAGTTTCACTTAATTTAGCAAAACACATAAAAATATCATTTATATTAGTTTATAAAATCAGTTAGGCATGAACACTAAATATCCACTTAGATACGAGTCGTTCCTTTCGGGTATCGTTTTATTTTGTTTTAAAATTACTCACTCCTTGAATATTATAAATTTATGTGTAGGTTTTGAGTTGAATCCTTTTGAGTCTGGATGAGTTTGGTTCTGATGTATATGACCCTAAAATATCTAAATAACCAATGTATTTGAAACGGGTTTGGATATTTGTACCAAAAATAACCATATTATCTGATTCGATCCGGATCTTTTGAATACAATTAGTTATATTACGACATATCTAAAATATAAAACACTAATTATGAAAAACAAATATTAATGTATAAAAATATAAGTATAGTTTTATTTTAGTAATTTCATTAATTATATTACTTTAACAATATATCACATCATTAATTATATTTACCGTAAAAGTAATAATGTAGATTTTTATTTATTAGTTAATCAATATTAACTTTGTGCAATTATAAAAAAAATAAAAATGTAAGATAACCGAGTTTTGCATATGGTTAATAGTTTGGTTTAATATGTTTTACTAAAACTTTCTTTTGTCTTAGTTCCAATTGGTGAAAAATTACATAGCAAAACACATAATTCAAAGGCATAGTTTATATGAACAAGATAATAATTTAAATCAAAATAATTAAAAAGTATTACATTTATTATCACTTAATGTTTCACTTCATATAACTATTTTATTAAATAAAAAATTCTTTCTATTTTTCTTATTTTTGCCAAATATATAGAAAGAGTTTCCTTTTTAATCTATTTGCAAAATCAGTTAAGTATGGACATTCGGATACTCATTGAGGTACAAGTTGTTTCTTTCGGGATTAATTTTTTTGGATTTTTAAATTAGGCGCCACTTGGATATTATAAATTTATGTATGATGCTTGAGTTGGATCCTCTCGGGTCTGAATGATTTTGATTTTGATGTGTAGAAATATAAAAATATTTAATTAACCAATGTATCTGAAAAGAGTGTATATTTGTACCAAAAATAATCTTATTACCCGATTCAATCCAAATATTTTGAATACAATTAGTTATACGACGACACATCTTAAATATATAACACTAATGATAAAATAACAAATAATTTATAAAACCGTAAAAATTAACACCCGCACGGGCGTGCGGGTCAATCTCTAGTTTAACATTGTAACAACTAACAACTTTCTAATTGATTAGCTAGGAAAGTACCAAGTAACTCAACTAGAAAATATCCAAAACAAAAATCGATAAATTACATGACTTTTGAAAAGAAACGACTAGCAAAATATATTTGAAACCGGACAAGCAACCCAATCAAAAAACCCTTGGATCATGGTTCACTATTATCCAACCGGGTTTAAGCGGATTTGGTAGTTTTATTATGAATAATTAATTTTATATCTATAGATAAAATATTTAATGATATGTATATAAATTCAATAGAAAATATCAACCAAAACATCTTATAATTTTAAAATTTTAGAAAGTGAGACACTTGAATTATTTTTTAATATAATACATAAAAGTAAAGCCCAAAAATACATGAAATGGTAAACCAAAATATCTCGAATAGAAATTAATTAGAATACGAAATAAAATGGAAAAATCAAATAGATATAAGTTTGACTGACTTATGGTGGTAATTTGTAAAAACTTTTATAAAATGATTAAAATCTTAAACAAGTAGTATAATGGTAGAAGTTTAAAAATATCCGAACTTTTATTTTATAAAATTATTTATCTAAAATATATTACATATTGTTAGATAAAAAAGAAAAATAATTTATGAAATAAATTAGCTGTCTAATTAAAATTCAAAATTTAATAGTTAAAAGTTGAGTCTGTAAATATTTTTTGCTGTAAAAAAAAAATAATAATAGTCAAACTCAGTTGGGAACTGGTCCAATGGTTTGCCGCTTTCTGAGTTTTTGCTAGTTTGATACGTTTTTAATCTGGTTTCGTTTTTTCTTTTTGGTTTTACGGTCAATCCAACCCGACTAGTCTCCAATTTACGGTTAACCCGGTTCAACCACTAGTCCGGTTCGGTTTCACCCGGCTCAACCACTGGTCTGGTCAGGGTTTCAAAATACTGACTAGACAAAAGTTTAGTTTTGAATATGGAGAATTGTTAACTCTTCTTTTGTTTATTAGGAAAATTTTATTTTCCGACCTTAACCTCTCTTTGATCTGAAACTAACTTGCATTAGTACCAAAAACATAGCTTAGCGTAGCTTAAGATATCTTTTACCGGATTTTAAACTAGAAGCACAATAAAACCAACTCAAACGCTTGAACATAGTCCACTAAACACTTCTTTTATTTAGAAAGAAAAACGCAGAAAATCTACAGTTTCCTAGTGTCGGTACTTGATAACAAGGTCAAGGAAGAAAATCTCATCATTTATCACATTAAAACATAACAACAGAGTGCTATAAAGTTTTGTCAAATCATAGTTTCTTGTGAAAATAAAAACATAATATTTAAACACCAACACCAACACCAACCTTACTACTGCTACTACTATTACAACATTTGACAAATGTTTTATCGGTTCATAAGTTTCTTTTACTTTTACAAAACAGAATCAACGAACTGTAAACATTATCTAAACTCCTCTTGCAGATCAAGCATAAGTTACCTCCAAGCACAAGAAGTGATAAGAGGCTGATTCTTCCACCCTAAATACAAAGCTCCATCCCTCTCCTCAAGTGTGTACTTCTCCGAATAGCTCTCAAGCAACCCTTTGATCGTCGCATTCACATAAGAGCTCAACGGATAAGGCTTGAAACCCGCCATGTGAAACCTCGACCTCCACTTCCCTAACGGCTCATGCCTCTCCTCTCTTTCAACCCCTTCACAAGCTATCAGATTCACAACCTCCCTAGCCAAGCAATGCTGCTCCACGTTGATCCTCTCCTTGTGATCCCTAGCGAGCTTCACATCTATAGACTCAAAAACCGCCAAGTAATGGTTCATCGTCTCCACAAACCGGGGAAGAAACGGCGCCGTGTTTGTGTTCGCTTCTTGCTCAACCAGAGTCACCACGTTGGGAGACAAACGCTTGACAAGCCTCAGCAACCTGTCTCTGTGATTCTCCACTGTCACACTCTCATCAGGCATGTGGTGAAGCACAAGAGGGAAGTTAACAGCCAAGGCTTCACCGTTTCTAACTCCAAGCTTCTCTATCTCCACTTCCGTGCAGCACAAGGCAGCTCCGTGGAACTCAAACGGCACACCACACATCTCAGCGAGCTTCCCTAGCCTCTGTCCAACTAACTCAAGCCCTCCTTGTCGAGCAAAAGATGATCTAGGATCATCAATCCCCGTGATCCTCACCCTCGGAGGTCCACCAGGACGAGCGCCAAGTGCACGGATCAAACTCACCCACTGACCTCCCTGTGAGATTTGAAAATCTATAATATGCACAAAGCTCTCGTTCTTCACAGCTTCAGCTATAGCTCCGTTAGCAGATTCGTAACCGAACTTGAAGTAAGGACAAGCTTCGTACAAGATGTGCATGTAGGTAAGAAGCTCAGGACCTGTGGGGTCTTTGCATCTCAAAGCTTTGTAGATTGAGCTGCCAGAAGAAGCTAACCGAGCAACGAGACCTTCGAGCATATACGCTCCTAAGCGCTGAACAGGCTCTCCAGAGACAGAGACCATTTGCTGTAGCTGAGAGATCAACCAATCAGTCATTGCCACGTCGCAGTTCTCAACTGCTTTGGCGCATTCGTAGAGCGTTCCTTTTAAGTCTCCTCTGGAGATCATCTCCATGGATCTGTACATAGCTGAAGAAGCAGCTCTGTGATGTTGTTGTTGTTGCTGTTGTCCGAACTCGTAACCGTTGAAGCTGTTGTTGTCTAGATCAGGCTCCATCATTGCAGTCTCCAGGTCTTTGAGCATGAGACTGAGCTCTGTCTCGTTGTTGTTTGTAGCTGAAGATCCGCTTAAGGGAGAGTTGTTGTTGTCAGGGGAAAGGTGAGATGTGTTGTTGTTGGTGTTGGAGTGAGAAACGGGACTTCCGTTAGAGGAAAAGCTTGTGGTGGAAGAAGTGATGTTGTTGTTAGGACAAGGATGAGACTTGGTGCCTGAAGAGGATTCAAGAGTACAGTAAGAATCAAAGGTCTGAACAGAGATGTCCATTTGCTTGACTGATGGTTGATGATAAAACATTGAAGATCCATCTTGAATGGTATGTTTCTGTGTTGCCTCCATCTGCCAGTAAAAAAGACAGTTTCTTTAGATCTTGTGAGTTCTAAGAGACAACCTTAAAGGTTGTACCTTTATCTAGATAGATTCAGTTCAAAGGCTGACCCATTAGGTAAAACTCATGAACAAGATCCAAACATGAATTTAATCATCTATAGATAGACAAAGTTAAGAGATTTAAACAGTAATTTGCGAGCAAAAGAAGACTGTTACATAACCCTAAGCTGTTTAAGGTTCACATAGACAACCTTAAAGGTTTTATCTTTATATAGATAGATTCAGCTCAAAGGCTTACCCAATAGGTAAAACTCATAAACAAGATCCAAACATGAATTTAAATATCAAAAAGTGTGACAAAGTAAGCTAAAGAAGACTGTTATATAACACTAAAGCTTGATAACTCAATTTGACCACATGCATAATCAAATATTGAAACCAGAGGACGCATATGACGCAAGAAGCTTGCAGGAACCGAAACTCAACCGACATAACTGAAGAAGAGGATAAAGATTGAAACTTTGAAATCAAGAATCTCAAGAAAACGAACCTTGTTGAGTTTGCAGAGAGAGAGAGGTTCTTGAGGTTTCTTGATTTATTGATCTTGATATGAAGGATCAAAGGGGCAAAGGAATCAAAAGGGAAGTGCTTTGTTGCTACCACTTGCTGCCCACTTTCCACCAGGGGAGATAATAATAATCGCTGCTCACCTCATTTTTATCCTCATCTCTTTCTTTAGTAAATACCCCTTTGACTATTCTAATTTACGTTTTTGCCACTGTTGATATTTTTTTTGTAGCGCGTAAGAATATTATATCCTTTATTTCTATCCAGTCAGTATTATGATTAAATTATGTTTATGCTTTGATTATGTCTGAAAATTATATTCTTGTCGAACACAATAGAACAAATGACCTGAACCGATTCAGTTAACAAAATTGTAATAAAATACACAGTTGTAAATCATATTTATGTTTGTTTATTTTACATATATAACTGATTTACTTAGCTGAATTGATTTAGATTTTTTTTCTTTATTTTGTTGAAAAAAATAAATTCAATTTTGTTTCTTCTTCTATTATTAAATTGTTATTATAATAGTTTACTTATTACTTTATGACTGATAATCTGATATGATAATGAACATGATTGACAGTTTGCATTGTAAAAGGATTTCCAAATTTTGTAAACCTTTTAAATCAGTTAAATTTTGAAATCATGATTTTTGACTAATTATCAGTTTTTGGATTCTTTCCGTCTTTGTGGTTTTATTAGTAATAATGGAAACAATTAATATGATGCTTTTCATCTAACAAATGTTCGAATATGAGACTTGGGATTTAATGAGAGTAGTTGAAATGTCATGGGCTTACCATCTTTTACCAGAGTCAATTTTATTCTGGTACGTCATTCAAGTTGTAACAGTTTTTGTTTGTTTCCTTTTAATCGACACATTTTTTGTTCTAAAAACATTATATTATTTTAAACCTATTGTTTTTTTGGTAAACAACCTAAAATATTACTTTTGAACATTTTCTAACAACCTTGAAATTTCATGGAACCAAGATCAATCATATATATATGGACGGTGCTAACCACGTAGGCCATTACAAACCGAATTTGTATTCCTTTGTGTATATATTATATAGTTTTCCAATTCCTTGTAACGAAAGAAACACGAGCTAAAGCAAAACCACGGGTAGTTATCATCAATCGAATACTATATTAGTAGCAGTTCCAAAAAAAAAAGTAGCACATGGTTCTTAAATATATTTGTTAATGTAAAGTCCTTGGAATAAAAATAAAGAACGTACAAACCGAGTCATTGCGACGACTCAAGAAGATAATTTTAAAGATGTGGTGATTCTTTTTTTGAACAAAAAGATGATGGTGATTTATTATTTCTGTGGGTGCACGAATCACGAAAACAAATAAACATATTTTGATTTCCTTTTTTGGTTACATACAGTTAGTCTTTTGTAATGCATTTACAATTTATTTTCACCGTATGATAGTTCAGTATGGTAATGCAAGGTTAAAATAGTCCACACAAGCGCAATCATCGATGAGATCGAAAAGAAAAGAGATGAGATGACACCACACGTGAAAGCCAGAGGTTGGTCCGACAGTTCTCCCTTTCAGGCCTAAAGTTTGTGATTATTCCCTTCTTTTTATCCTCCCATCTTTTTTATTTATTAACTATCATAGTTTTTATTCAGGTTTTACATATATATGTGATTTTTGAAAATATGTGTTTTTACTTTATACAAAGATCAATGAGCTGTTAAAATATGAATGACTAGTGAGATGATCATAATATAACCAATGATACACAACATAACACTGACACCAATTTCTCACGATATATTTATACCAATGCTATATCCTTTATATACTAAAGCGCAAGTCGCTTTACCAATCAAATTATACTACATGTAATATTTATATAAAAAAATTAAAAAGGAAAAATATCAAACGATTTATAATTTTTTCTACAACTGGAGCTAACTAAATTCCTAGATTTTCTCAAAAATTCAATCCCACGTTCAAAAGTTTCAAACTATTTTTTTTTTCATATTTAAAGTTCTATCCACTTCGCAGTTCTCCTTCTCTATCATCTTCATTGTAAAATCTCCTTTGTTCTTTTGTTTTTCTTAGATATTCAACTGTCACGGGAAAAAAAACTTATGCAAATTTAAAACTACTCTTTATTTGATTTAGTGTTCTCTTATTCTATAACAAATAATGTATGTTTTGTTCTGTATATCTAGGATTGAAGACATCACTTCAATCTGAGCTTACACCTTTTATAAGAGAACGGAAAATAAAAATTCATCAGTAACTAAGGTATAAAGTATATCCAATTCTTTTTTCAGCAAATTACATACTACATATATCTGTTCTGAATTGTTTGAAAAAAAAGAAGAAAAAAGAAGTGTATGTACGTTACTATCATCCTACTTAAATAAGAAAAATATTATGTATTTTTCTTTTGTTGTTTGTGTAGTTTAACAGTAGATGAAATCTTTAAGAAATCATCAAATTTTGGAAGAAGAAAACTTAATATATGAGTAGCACGTAACATAAAACTTAAGCCAATCATAAAATTTCAAAGTTATAAATTAACTCTTTATAACCAAAATGAACTCTACCATCTTTTACCACTTTTCTTTCGGTTGTTTCATTGTTATTGAGTTTTTTTTATCATAGATTTATATAAGGTAAAAGAAAGACAGTTCATGTTACCATCAAAGAAACGTGAGGAGGATGACATATTGGTGTTGCCGTTGGGACGAAATTGAGGTATAAGAATTTTAGTTTATTACCACCGTAAATTGTTATGATTTTCTCAATATTATCATATTTTATGGTTTTATTATGCAAATACAAATTAGCATTCTTCATAGAGACAACATATACCTTCTTTGAATATGTGGTGTTAGTATATTTTAACCCAAAGTATATTGTTAATATATGTTCAAATTATATGTTAAATATACAAAAAATTAAGATTTTTTCTCGTACGTAGTACGGGACCAAACACTAGTATATATATATATATATATATATATATATATATATATGTTACACTATTATAAATTGATGTATGTATAGGTAAAGTTTAACTGGTATTATTTTATTAAGACATTCATTATCTTCTAAGAAAGAACCAACGTAGTTTAATCAGGGAATGGTAAAATCAGCCTCAAGAGGAACTGCAACTTCATTGCCATCTCGCCACCATCCAACTGCCCATGCCTCAGGAGATTGATGATTCTGTGGAATGGTTTATTGACAATTTTCATGTACAATTCTTTTTTTGTATGGCAGACTGTGAGATATCGACAGGATGAAAAGGACTGGGTGGATGTAATATGCTTCAAAGAAGTTGTGCCTAAGCATGCTTTCAACATGTGAGTGGCCAATGCTGATAGACTAGCTACAAGGAGCAGACTTGCTTCATGGGGTTTGCAGGTCTCTACATTATATGTACCTTCTGCTCTAGGGATCTTGAAACCAGGGACCATCTATTTGTCATGTGCTAAAGTAGTTGATCCATCTTTATTGGTTTATATTCTCTTAAGTCGATTTTTTCTGGTGTTTTATGCTGATTTTTTTAAAACAGTGATTAAAACATTATATTTTGAAATCAGTTTTCTTAATAAACATTGTATTTTGAATGTAGTGTTAACTAGTACTGTACTGAACGTATTTTATAGATAGAAGACTATTAGCGAATAAGAACAAATGCTGAAAATTGCAAACTCGCAGTTTGGATTATGAGATGTTGATTTATATACGACACTACTTACACCACTAGACTAAAATAAATTTTCTGAAATTAAAACCAAAAATATATTATACTCTCTCCATTTTACAAAGAAATTTTTTTCACTTGTTCACAGAAAACACATTAAATTTATATTACAAATACATCTTTTTGTGATTATCAGCTTAAATAAAACATCCATTCGTAATTCAATAAGCAATTAATTTTTTAAAAAATATATAATTTACTATTAGATAATAGAAATTTTTAGAAAACACAAAAATTGTTTTGTGAAATAAGTTTTCAAAAGATTTATCATTGTGGAACAGAAATAGTAAAATATGCTGGATAGAAAATCAATGCTTTTCAGCTTCCTCTAAAGCCGGGGTCTGGTTTTAAATTAGGAGAAAATGTTTTCATAAAAATATCCACTTTTAACCCCAAAAAAAACTAAGTTCCAGCACGAACAAAATTGGTATGGACGCTCGAGGACCAGCACAACAAGGCCACAGGGTGTGTACTCGAATGTTCACACGTTGCACTTTCATCCACAACCAAGAACGCCGACCAGAATTGACCCAACCTTCGCTTTTAAAGCGTTTGACCATATTACGCGTTCTCTTGAAGATTTTCAGAAACATTTTACACTTGACCTCTCATTTTTTATTTATTTTACTTTTATTTCGAACCATATACTAGTATAATTTAATTTATCATTTTCTCTTTGTTTTTTTGTCGTCTCACGAGTAACACTGTCGGGAAAAATTCAACTCCTTCAATTCGTGCGCAGTCAGAATTTCAATAAAGGTATTACAAAGTCATCATTCATGATTTCTTTACAAGACTTTTGAAAAGAACAAATATTTTCCTTACTACAGAAAAGGTCCCTTGTATAAAGAGACCACTAATCTTGGTATGCGTAGAAAACAAAAATATCACACTATACATGATAGTTTGATTCATGTGACATATCCAGGCCAAGAGAAGATAAGCTAGTACTGTTTAATTAGTTCAGATATCATACATAATCACCACCAACTTATAACTAATTCTTGAATTTTTTAACACCAACATAAATCATCTATAGACGGATAAAAAAACTTGGGTTTGTCAAAAGCAAATGACATATTCAAAGATACATTAGCAAATGGTTCAGCGTTTAATAGTTGGGATCCATCAACATCACCACGTCAAGGAAACGACGCCAACTGGTTCGGTGTTCTTTGTAGCATGCAACTACGTTTCGGGTTTACAACTTGAGGGAATGAGCTTAACCAGGATGTTAAACCTCGATCAATTGGTTCCTACGAAGAATCTACCAACCATGATTCTAATGAACAATGATTTTAATGGCCTAATGCCACAGGTTAAGAGGCTTACTTCGTTGAGATCTTTGTATTTGTCTAATAGCCGGTTCTCTTGAGAGATAAAGGCTAATGCATTTCAAGATATGCTTTAGTCGAAGAAGAATGTGTTGGCGAATATCGCCTCCAGGGGGAACAATTCCTTCTTCTTTGCCAATGCGAATAGAAGTTCGGCTGAAGGTGCAGTAGCTATAAGTCAAACTTAAGATGCAGCAGATACAAGTCAAACAGTTGAAGCTGAAGATGCAGCAACTGTAAGTCAAACGTTTGAAGCTGAAAATGCAGCGACTATAAGTCAAACGGTTGAAGCTGAATATGCTTCTATGCATCAAGCAGTTGATACTAACAATGATCACAAGGTCTTGTAGGGAAGGATGCTGAGTGTGATGATCCTTCAGAACCGGTGTCTCACTCAGAGACTCGTAATCGTCCGGAAGTAGAGAACAAAGAAGATCCGAGCAAAGATGTTGATGGATCAAGTATATTTTATAGTAAGTGATGATTACTGGAGCTTTGTCCTCTGTTTAATCTCTCTGAGCTTAATTAGTGAATGATTCAGTTGTTGTTTTTCTATGTCACTCACTCTTGTTAGACAACTCCTTGACTGTACTCTTATAAATTCCTACAGCATCTAGTATTAATTGTAATAATGCAAGATACTAAGCATAAATTTATATTTATTTTGCTATAAGTACAAAATCATTTGCAGAATTTAAAAGACAGTATGAAATGTAGAAAAGGAAAAGAGAACTTTTTATTTTGAATCTAATTTACAATAACATAAACTCTATAACAATAAGAATACTTAGATATTTAAAGCACAGATAACCAATTCACAGTAAAAAAAATAAAGGAAAAAATAATTTGAAAGTGATTATAGTGCCAAAACATTCTTGATGATCCCAGATAAGAGATTCAAGAAATGCCAATGGTTTTACCAAGAAGCCAGAGAACAAGAGACAATTCAAGTCCGAAAATTGTATGGAGTGTACCTCTATCAAGTGTAAATCCATAAACTGTGATTCCTGCTCTGTTATTCTCGAAGTAACTCACTACAAACAAACAAAATAAATCCAACCAGACATAGTTAAGTAAGAGACCATTAATACAAAAGGCATTGCAGAATATCTATTTTGTTTAATTTACCTAGAGCTTGTCGTTTCTGGAATGAGATGGTACTGAAAGCATAAGCAGGAATGATGTTATTGTTGTCTAGATCATCTTCTTCGTCACCATAATCATCACTATCTGATTCTGCTAACGTGATAACATCATTGCCTTTATTGTTATTGCTGTTTCTAGCAACCAAAGTTGGAGTCTCTCCATCTGCTATCTCAAAAGATTCTAACGTTGCGCATACATGCCATTTTGCAGCTAAGCATGTCACGGCTTGAGCCTTGTGTGTGATCTTTGACGCACTTCGTAATAGTATGAGCAATGCAGTGACCAATGTCATTGAACAAAGCTGAAGATAAAAAAGGCACACAAAATGAGTTTCTTTAAATAGGTATATTCAGAAACAAACATTACTATAGTGAGTGATTATGGCGGGTTTTAACCACAACCGGATGAAACATTCGTGTTGTCCCCTAAAATTTAAGAGCTATCATAGTCACATGACCCCCAAATTGCGATTTTTTTAATTAAGATTAACTCATAAATATTTCTATCTTCCAAAATCTCAGATTGAGTAAATGAAACTTACAGCGAGTTCTCCAGCTCTGTACATATTAACTTCAGTGTAAGCTTTGGTAGTAATAAGCAGAGAAGAAAACTGACTTCCAGTGACAAGAACCAACAAGCATAGAATGAAAGAACGATATCTATGGCTGATGATTCTGAGATGACGTCTGATACGAAGATGTTCAGACAAGATAGAACCAACATCTGAATCAATCTGAAAGAGCTTAGCAAAGTCCTGTAGGCGAAGGATCTGAAGATGGCAAATGAGACGGAAGAGAACACAGACAAGGAAGATTACGGTTGTTCGGTAAAGCCAAGAACAAAGCTCCATAACACAAGCGACTGTATCGCTTAAGATAACGTTTCCTAAAAACGGTATTTGAGATCCACCTGAAGCGTACCACCATATTTTGTAAGCACTCATTGCTAAGAAACAAGGGATCACGAAGTAGGAGACAATATGAAGCGACGTCTGCAAAAGCAAAGCACATTTAATAAATTTTTGATTCAGATGATAATGCTTGTGGAATAAGTAATATGGTAAATCAACTACAGAGAATTCACCAAAGTTCTGGACTTGATTAATGTCACAATACATGAACCACCTAAATATTGAATTTGCTATATGATATTATCAAAACTGTAAATTTGTTTAAATTTTGCTGACTTGAGTAACATGTGGAATGTTGGTTTAATAAAACATCAAAGTGACGTCATATGATCTCACCAATAAACTAAAAAATAGTTAAATCAATTTTAAGTCAGATTAAACCGGTGTTTTACTGTTAACGTAAAATTAGTATTGTTTATGATTTTGATAAAATTGATCATATTGCAAAAGAATAGGTAACAAGTTTAAATATTTAAAGATTTTATGTATGTATTGTCTTAATCAACATTTCATGTATGATTTATAAGGGAATAGGCTATTTTCCTAAAAAGTTAAGGAAGAAAATCACAATCGTATAATAATTATATTTTCTTTTGTTTACGATACTCAACCCTTAAAGATGCGTCGAGTAGTTTCCTAACTTTATAATATTCATGAATCATGATGATTCTTCCCCCTATCTTTTCATTTGTTCTATTATTTTTTTGTCCATCTTGTCCATATTCTTTGTACACTTTATTTGCCTGCCATTAGAAAATTAAATTCTACAATAATTGATGTTTTCAACTTTATTTTTTTATGTGGCAGAGATTACTTGTTTAACACTTTACACCATTAGCGAAAAAATATTTATTGTAGTTTAGCTTCAACATACTCCGACATGATCTGGACGAAGTACGATCCAAAATTTTCTAACAGAACACAACAGATTTGTCTTTTACCAGTTCAGTTCTGTAATAATTTATTTTATGAATTCGAAGAAACGGTAGAAACTAAAAAAATAAATTTAATTTTTTTTATAAACTCACATTGAGTTGATTGGTGTAGTTTCTGCGTACGGTTTCGCTCTCGTCCCATAACTTATCGAAGAAGAGGAACCGTCGGAGACCGTACTTGCTAACGAATCTAGTGAGGCAGAGAAAAGAGACGGCGGCGACGCTGCTTAGAGACAGCTGTACGACGGAGTCATACGGTCTTGAATGATAACTGTCGCAGTCAGCGCAAGCGAGGAGGAAGTGAGAGATCGCTGGAACCACGAGCGTGAAGACGACGAACATGGTCCACGAGAGGATAGCAGTCCATAGACTCGAGTGGTCCACGCACATCCATCTCAAGTATTTACGGAAGCTCTGTAGCTCGTCTTGCTGATGCGAGACGCATCGGTTAAAGACTTTGTTTCTGTTGTTCTCGCGGTTGATCAGCGGCTCGTTTCCGGTGGTGATGTCGATGTCCGCCATGGACGAGAGAATCAGAGAGAGAAGAGAGAAATCGCGGTTGCGTTTCCTTTTTGGTATTCGGTGACACGATTTGTGAACAGACGTTGGTGATGGGAAACGCTATTTATAAGTTAGTTTTATTTGTTTTGCGTGTATTTGTCTTGTAAGTTCAGGATCAAATATATATTTGGCGTATTGTGAGAGATAATATTTGGACTTTGGAGTATATAAAATTAAGGATCAAATATATTTTTGAGAGGTAATTTAAGTAAATGGTATAATATTCCTCTAATTAGCATAAAATGATATTGATTCCCTATCTAAAATATTAGGATATTTAGACAAATATTGTGTCATTTTCTTAAATAAATCTCGCAAATATTTGATCCTTAATTTTATGATACTCCAAATTTAAACGAGATAATAGTTGGAGTAGCATAGAATAAAATATCAAAATATATTTTTTCTTGAAAGCAATATTTAGGTGTATGCTGTTTCTCTTAATGACACAAAGTTTTACTAAACAGCATGTTATTAAGAGACGTGCATGACTTTTAACTGGATATTCCATTTTTATAAATATGAAGAAATTACAAGGGATTTCACATGATTATAGCCTAACAACAACAGATTACAGACGACCTGGATACAAAAAAAAAAGAATGCGCTACAAAAACGTACTCTAAATACCTTTTCAAAAAAAAAAAATTTACTCAAAATACAAAAGCCAAGTCGATAAGAAGGTTATAGTCGACGGATGGTTTCTTTGCGCACGAGAGAGGAAAGTCCAACTTTGCTCTAAGAGTTTGCTTAATGTCTGAGATCAAAGCAGATGGATGTCTACTTATTTTCTATTTATTTTCTTCATATTTAAATTTATGTTATTTTAAAATTAGCACCTAATTTAGTTTCTTTACAATAAAATCTAGCACCTAATTTAGTGTTTGCTTACAAATGCTTTTATAATTGTTTGCATCAATTAATGAACGTTCATAGTCATATAGTGCAATGCAACGATATACTAAATGTGATATAACATTTGTTTACGATAATGTTTTCACGATTCGCGGATGGACTGAATTTATGTGGATTGTCATGGGAGAACGTTGGATTTGCCGGATTTTGTTGAGCTCTAGGAAAGCGGTTTAGCTGATTGAAACTACTTGATAATATTCATATATATAAACTAATCATAGATTAACATGTTCGTGCCAAACTATTAATAAGAACTTAATAATGTTGGACATAAAGAACGTTATAAGAAGAAAAAACAAGATGTAAAAAAAGAAATGAAGCAGAAGGTGAACACAGACTGTCTAGTGGGCCATCTTTAGCATGTGTTTAGGTCTTCACAGATCACCGTAGAAACATCGCCACGCCTGTTGTTAGGCTGTTCCTAATAACCCATTTTCATTTTTAAATTACTAAACGAGTCGATTTAAATTATGCAAGAAAACAAAAGCATCATTGGATCTTTGTGAATGTACGATGATTTTCTTACTAAATTATTTTACGAAGACCTTTAAGAACTGTTTATAACCACCGAGCGGGAGATGTCTTGAGTTTACTGGAAGAAAAGTATCTTTTTTTTAAAAAGGCATCTTAAAATGTGTAACTCAGCCAATGCTAATGATCAGTCTGAATATGTTATTATTCATAATTTTTTAATTCAAAAGTTAATAGTTGTGATGCTTTGAAATCAATTCGCTTGTTTGTATCTGGTTGATTACTTATGATCTTGTCAGTGCCTTAGTGGCTATGTTATATACACACTATGGAACCACATAATTATACTGTAATCAATTACTTATTTCACATGTTCATTATTAATCATATAATTTCGTGAATTAATTTCTCCAATAGCCATCTTCATAAGTACACCTCCCGACAGGTACGTTCCTGCTTTAAATCAGGTAAAGTAACAGTTTCAGGCCACATAATATAAAAAAATTTGTGCCACATTTACAAATTAAGTGCAGCTCAAATGGTTTGAAAAGAGAAATTAGTGACCTCCTTTCCTTTGGTTAGAGTCTTGCTCTCTCTCATTCACATATATTTTTTTTTTTGCAGTATTAATATAACTATAAAGGCCACATCATTTTAACTCTGGCGGATCGCATGGTAAGCTCAACCGCTTTTTCTTCAATTATTTAAGTTTCAGAATTTTATTTTTTTGCATTTTCAAATTTCTAATGTTTGTCTAATTTATTTTTTTTCAAGGCGGAAGAAAATGAAGGCCACCCAGTTGATGATCTCGCCCTTATGAAAAGGGCGTATACCAACAAGAAGACCGGCCAGATTGATGATGGTCTTGTGAGGGACGTGGTCGACCTGGTCCAAACTCAGGTGTATGACGAAGTGTCTCAGCTTCAAACCGATGATGACGATTCGGCGGCCTCGACCAACTTGTCTCGGGTTCGAATCAACGAAATCGTTGAATCGGTAAGTTTTTTTTTTTAAAAGTTCAATTTAATTATTTCTTGATTTTTATTTTATCATCAATTTAAATTATCTAAACTTGGTTATTTATATTTCAGTCGGTTCCAAAGAAAAAGGGACGTTTGGTCGGTTTGGGTCGTCGCTCCCGGTCGGCTGCTCCTTCTTCTGCACCACATGCGTATGTTGATCCAGAAGTTCTTACGGCTCAGCTGAAGGACAAGGATGATCGGATATCTGCGTTGGAGACTCAGATGGCAGCTCAACAGGCGGGCTATGAGACCCAGAAGAGGCTGAACGAGCAGATGATGGAGATGATGAAGAGGATGTACCCGAACGAGACGTTCCCGAACATTCAAGACCCGTAGTTTTTTTTTTTTCCAAAAACTCTGAATGTTTTATTTAAATTTGAATATTATCTACTATGTTTTATTTTATGTTTTATTCAATTTTAATTTTAAATTTTAAAAATTTTAATTTTTAAAAATAAAATTAATTTTTTAAAAAAATAAATTTTTTAAAAAAATAAATTTTTTCAAAATTCCGAGGGAATGGGGTTCCTCGGAAAATTCCGAGGAACTTTCTCCCCTCGGCAAATTCCGACGAACTTTAAGTTCCTCGGAATTTTCTGAGGGAAAAAGTTCCTCGGAATTTTCCGAGAAACTCCACTCCCTCGGAAAATTCCGAGGGAAGAAAGTTCCTCGGAAAAGTCCGAGAAACATTTGTTCCTCGGTATTTTCCGATAAACATTCCGAAGAATATTTCGTCGAAACTTCCGAGGATTGGACCATCGGAATTCCCTCGGTATTTTCCGAGGAACCTTCCGACGAACTTCGTGTCCTCGGAGTATCCTCGGAATTTTGTTTCCTCGGAATTCCGTCGGAAAATTCCGACGGAATTCCGAGGAATTATGAATTTCCGAGGAGTTATTTCCGAGGACTTTTTTCGTCGGTATGTCCTCGGAATAGCGTTATTCCGACGACATACCGACGATTTTTTCCCTCAGTATCCCGATGTTTTCTTGTAGTGGTTAGTAATAGACGTTCTGATCACAAGATAATATACTACGGTTTACGGTTGGATACGAAACCACCCATGAGTTTTAAGTCACAAATTTTCCAATAAATAAAGGAAAATACACAGTTTCCAGTTTGTAAAAGTCGCTGAGTTGCTGGTCGAGAAGGACTCTCCCAGGCACTCTCTCTGAGGCTTTGACTCATGAAACTGAGCTTCTGTTTCAGGGATAGTGACATTTCACTCTGTTGCTGTTTTTAGAAACTTTTCAAATTGCTCATTTCTTCTTTCAAAGAGGAAAGATACCCTGATCCTTTTCTCGAAGTAGCATCCTCCACACACACTCAACCATCTCAGATCAAAGGACAGTATAGATCTAGAGCATTCTACTACACTTTCTCCTGTTTCCTCAAGAATCTACTACTCTCACCTCTCCTTCTAAGCTTACGAAGTCTAAAGATCCATTTCTCGGCTTGTTCCTTGTCCAAACTCACTATCTAAGATCAAGTGTTTTGTTTGATTAATATTTAATTATAAATTATTTTATATTTAAGTTTTAACTTTTATAATTGAAAGATATCATTTCAAGATAACAATACAATACAAAAGAATTATCTTATTTTCTAAAATATAATATTAATAATAAAAATATATTTTTAGTTATACAATAAATTATATATGAAATTCATTAAGTATAACATAGGGTTTAACCGTTCTAACTTTTAATATGAAAGGTTGAATGCGCAAAATTACCTCGCAAATAATAATATAGATTTACTATCATAAACTGTTTGTAACAAGATTTTTGGTTAAGTATATATAGTCCTCCTATATATTAAATGAGAATTCACTTAATTGATTTTTACTTAGGTGTCAATCATAGAGATAATTTAAGAAAAATTATTATAATTTGATTGGTTGAAGGATATTCAATATTTAATTATTTTAATTAGATCTAATATAAAATTTAAGTTTAGAACTAATTAATATCGCTTACCAAATAGTCTAAATGATATTACAAATAATAATTTATGGTAGCTAATTATCAAAATTATAGAAACTGTAATAATGTTTGATTCATTTTTTTAATATTTATATACTACATAAAATAATTAGTAGAACACAATGTCTAGAAATCAATATAATGATTTCATATTCTTATATAAAACATTACATTTTTATATAAATAATTATAATATTATTAATGTATTATAATGTCCATATATGGCTTATAAGTCATTTGTTAAAAATTAAAACATTTATAAAATTATCTATCATGGCTTACAAAAATATTTTATCTTAATTTTAAATTATTTATATGCGTTTATAAAACATTGTATAATATAAAATTTCTCTCTTTCATCTTCTTCTTTGTTTCAACTTAGTCTAAGTTTTTCTTGTTTGTCGTCTTTGATTAGAAAAACTCAAGGATGGCTTTCCTTCCCCCATCTCATGGCGGCCCATAATGATTCGCCATCAGATGATGTTTTCCCAATCTCACAGCCTCTTCTTCCACCGTCATTCTGTTTTCAGGAATAATGGTTCTGCTTGTTCATCGCACCAATTAACTAAACTTTACCCAGCATTTTGGCTCAGAAACTGCCAGTAAAAGTCGGGTCGATTCAATATTTGAGAGTCACTCGAGGTACTTGGAGACGATTTTTCTCTTTCTCGATGAGGATGAGGGACCTTGGGTGGCGCTTTCTTTGGTATTTTACGATGTGACGAGGCGCACTAGAAAGAGTGTCACCTTTGGTTTTTCTCCCTTCCATCTTACTAAATATGGTGATAGGAGTTATATAGTCATCTCCCACGTGACGCCTATTGGGATCCGTACCATTATTGCCTCCTTGTTTTAGACTTTCGAGGTAAGGGCAAGAGATGACCTCCAATGCTCGAAGCTGTGATCGCTTTTAAGTGGTTTCATAACAGCCCAATTTTTATGATCTCGCGTATATTGATGATTCGTTAAAAAAGGTATGATTGGTAAAAATTAGAATTCAAGTACAAATACAGAGGATATCGATATCTTCGATAAGAAATTAGTGTAGGATTTCGATATCTTAAAAATGTGTAAAAAAAATATGTATATTGATGATTTCGTATAAAAAAGGTATGATTGGAAACAAGTAGAATTCAGTACAAATACAGGGATATCATAGAACAATAACGTATGTATGTATTTAAAAGTATAAAATTGCTTAGGAGAATTCAGTTCCCCTCCTCTTGCCTTTGGCCTTTCCTCTTATAGGTGTATTCAAGAGCGGATTGTAACGACGGCGTGATCTTTGACGAAGATCATGTGCCTTTATGCCCTCGTTATACTGTAGTTTGAAAACATCAGCTCGCATGGACTGCTTCTTTCGAGTTCGGCAACGACGTTGGACCTCCGTGGGCTTATTTCTCTCCTTACGGGACTAAAGAATAACTATATATAGAGTTTCTCAAACCGAAGATAGAGCGGGGTGATATCCGCCTCCACATATACTATAGTTAGTTTCTCAATCATATTAGATTGAATGTCCAAATATCCTGACGCAAAATGCGTATTTCGAGTTTT